>NC_045977.1:9855104-10155104 GCF_010909765.2 Amblyraja radiata
TTCCAGAGTTCTCATCTTTCATTGCTGTGAAAGTCATCTCATATTAATGAATCACAAGCCACATTTTACATGGGTTTTTAAATTTTATCTGTCTGATTCAATAATGAGCTAATTTCATGGCAATGTGACCCTGGCGCTGAGGGGAGTGAATGCAAAATATGTTGGAAAGCATGAGGCGACTTAGAAAAAATCAAAAGTGAAAAGAAAGTCGTGATCAAATTATTGTACTTTACCCAGAAGAGAAGGGGGGTGGGGGGTGGGAAGAGGTGAGAGGTGGGGGGATACAGAGAGAATTGATGTCCTGAATTAGAATATGATGAAATGGAAAAGCACCTACAAATTAAAAGTAAGGGAAAAGATCATTAATATGTGGATTAAAAACAAATTAAGGAGGGAATGAAAAATAAGGGCTGCAGCTGAGAATAAGAAGGAAGGAATCAGAAAGTGAAAACAAAATTGAATATCTGGTGAAGCAGCAGAATGAAGGATAAAATTTAGGACAGAAGACCGGCTTAATTGCAGAACCGCACTGGCCAAAGGTTGAGTACTCGCAAACTCTTCATGCTATTTTAGCTCTGTTCATTAATTAGGTTTTATTCAATTGTAAGGTATACTCTTTATTAACCAAAGGGTAGAGTTTTAAGGCAATTAAACAGAATTCAAGGCAAACCTGGCTCTGCCTGCTACCATGATGCCAATTTCTTTTAACTTTTGCTTTTAAACTCTAAATTCCTGTACGTGACTGCACCTCTTTATTTGATCTTACCATCTTTGCAGTGCTTTATGTATTACTGTTTTACATTGCTTCCAGAAGAGG
Organism: Amblyraja radiata; assembly: GCF_010909765.2. Taxonomy (NCBI): domain Eukaryota; kingdom Metazoa; phylum Chordata; class Chondrichthyes; order Rajiformes; family Rajidae; genus Amblyraja; species Amblyraja radiata. The sequence continues at coordinate 9,855,922 of NC_045977.1, forward strand.
GCCACCACACCGATGGTAATTTAACAAAACATACAAATTACACTAAGTAAGCCACAAGTTAAGTGATTTTATGACCCTTTCAGGTGCGGATTAAAGTGTCAGGAATACTATGCTAAAAGATTCATTGATATAATGATAGCTAACCTTTGCTTACAAAAAATATTTTCCATAAAATATTATGCTGGAAATAATATTTAAAAAATAAATTTGTGGTTCATGTATCTTGCTTCATTTAGTCACCGATGTTATACCTGATTCTACTTTTCAATGCCTGATTATGCATTGTACATGTTTTACAAGGGGCTGTCAATGTATGAAAGATGACTGACATGTCCCAGCCTGATATTTTTTCAGCAAGCTATTGCATAGGTGGATAATTGTGGAATGTTTTATTCTGCAATCAGAGTTATATTCTGATTGAAATGCCTCTATCAGAAAGCATGTGGAATAAGGAATAAAAGAGCCAACTGGCCAATTCTAGCTCTTCAGAATGGGGATGAATAAGAAGTGGTTTGGATAAATTGGATCTCTGTATTATGTGAGCGAATGAGTTCTAATGTAGTCCAAGGAAAATTTGCACAAGTAGAGATTTTGGGAAATTACTTTGCTCGTTGAAATCGTCGGGAATGGGAATGTCAGGGCACTAACTTGGTTTGGTATAATTCTGGATAGCAATACTAAACGGAAAGTGACCGTTGGGATATTTATCACTTTTAATATTTATTCTCAGGACGTAAGCATCACGGGCAAGTCCAATATTGTCAGTTGTGCTTGTGGGAGTGGTGGTGACAACTATCATGAACCTCTGTAATCCATGTGGTATACACACATTGTTGTGTGCCTGGGAATTCCAGGATTTTAAACCAGCAACAATGATGGAACAGCAGCCTTATCCCACTAGGATGCTATATGACCGGCAGATACTGATTATCCTTTTCCCATTATGATAGGTTTTGATCACTGGCTGAAATTGAAATAAGAAATGTTACGTTGCACAAATTCCTACGTTGGTGCCATGGCACATCAAAATATCTAAATTATTTAAAAACTGTCAAAAAATTGTATATCTACCACTGCCTCTAACTCGTTATGCTTGCAGCATTCACCTGCAGTTCTGGACCATATGACAGGAAGACAAAACATTTTACACAGTGAAAGAGACACAAAATGGTGGAGTACCTCAGTGGTTCAGGCAGCATCTCTGGAGAACATGTATAAGTGATGTTTCGGGTCAGGATCCTGTTTCGAACCGAAATGCCACCTGTACATGTTCTCCAGAAAGGTTGCCTGACCCACTGAGTAATTTGAGCACTCTGTGTCTTTTTTTGTAAACCAACATCTGCAATTCCTTGTATTTACAGTTGACACGTTGATGTTATTTCCAAGAGAATCCCAGATATGAGATTTATAGCTGTTTTCTCAAGGCAAATACATCATTTTATTAAACATAACAGCCCAGCAATTATTATGCACGTGAAATGGACACAAACAGATTTTGACTTAAATTGCAAAATTTTGAGCGTGTGTACTTTGCAAATATGTTCCACAACACATTCACTCTTTTCGATCCGTTATGCCCATCCAGTAACTGTCCAAAAAACTTCTCATGTTCGAAAATGCCTTTGACAGTGAGTATCCCATAAATTCGCCTTCTTTATTGGTCATTTTCAATCTTCCACATTTTCAGGCGCAGTGAGAAAAAAAATCTCTTGACTTTTAATTGCAATATTGTGAGGATTCTTTGAAAGAAAAATATCCTGGGATCCGCTCGGGTCCATGTTTAGTTTATAATATTTGCAATGACAAAATAGAACCCGCCTTAAAAATTAAAAAGTTAAATATGCTGTGGGCTCCTGAATACGCTGCGCCAGATGCACATGTGTCCAAATTCAAAGGGAAATTTCAAGATGTAGGTCTGGTATTTTGGTCGCTCATTGTTTCTGCTGATATGTGGGTGGTGTTGAGGTTTAACACAAGCAAAATGGATGCAATTGTCAGGTGCAATTTTTGGATTGTACCTATGGAGCACAGTCCTGCCTGACCAAATGCATTGATACCATTGCATAGCATATCTATCTGAAGTCATTAAAAAACACATGCCTTTATTCTGAATTTTAGCAGGGGAAGAAGAAACACCCCAATCTACATTTCAAAGGTGTTTTGAAAAAAAAGAATAGAGAGTGGAATCCTTAGCAGATACATTTTTAGATAGTACGTAGGGAGTATCTCACAAGCTGAACTAGACAAAGTAAAGGATAATTGTTTTACTCCTAATGGAAATGAGTAGGTGGATGCCAATTAAAAAAACAAAAACAAAGTTAAAGATATAGTTTAGTTTAGTTTAGAGATACAGCACGGAAACAGGCCCTTCGGCCAAACTGAGTTCACACCGACCAATGATCCCATGCATATTAACACTATCCTACACACACTATGGACAATTTACAGTTATACCGAGTATACAAACCCAAGCCCATTAACCGACAAACCTGCATGTCTTTGGAGTGTGGGAGGAAAGCAAAGATCTCACGCTAGAAAATCCGCGCGGTCACGGGGAGAACGTACAAACTCCATACAGTCAGCACCCGTAGTTGGGATTGAACCCGCGTCTCTGGAGCTGCAAGCTCTGTAAGGCAGTAACTCTACTGCTGTACCACCGTGTCGCAGGTACGGTTTAAAGGACTATTTGTTAAAATTGAAATCAAATGAAAGGAAGGGTTTCGAGGGCCAGGGAGCAAATGCCCTGTATGCCAATTTGGTCAGCATGGACAGGACGGGCCGAATGGTCTGTTTCTGCACATTGTGACTCTTTTCAATGTAGCTCTTTGACATAATTACTCTAATTGATCTGTATGGAACAAGAAGGCTACGAGAATCTTGGTTCACAATAAATTGAAACTGTTCTAATAAGTGTGGGATGGTAGAGAGGAAACCAGATTAGGTTTTGAATGGGTCAAAATTAAACAGATGTAATGCTGATCATGCTTTATAAATTAGTATGTGATGTTTAATTCTGATCTGTAGAATGATCGCAAGGGATATTGCACTTCTAAAGAATGTAGAAACTTGGGTAGCCAGAATGACGGAGGGAATGGAAAGTGGTAAATTGAACATGTTGCTTGAAAAGTGTTTGTGAGAGGTTTTATCATTATCTACTTTGGGGATTCTAAGGGGATAACATAAACTAAGTGATGCTGAATTCTTTCACCTTATCCAGAATAGTGGAATCAGAATGCTTTTCGCCTGCTGTTAATGGGGTATTGATTGTCTCAGAAAGGAATGAATAGCTTTACCACCCAATAGTTATAATGCAGCCGACACCACGGGAATCAGAGTCTTAAGGCATGAGTAGAACCCGTTATTAATTTAAGAATGAAGTAATCGTAGCCTACTCAGAACAGGCTTTGTTGAATTCCGTTTGTGATAGAAGAGGTGAGATCCTCCCAAATCAAACATGAGGCACAAGAGACTGCAGGCGCTGGAATCTTGAGCAACAAACAAACTGCTTGGGGAAATCACTGTTTGAGGCAGAATCTGTAGAGGGAAATGGTATGATGACTTTTCGGGTCGGGACCTTCTTCAGACAGGTGAAGAAGTTCCTCCAGCAGTTTGGTTCATTGCTCTAAAACGGAATAATTTGGTTGGATTCTTGATACGGAAGAACTTGAGTCACTGTAGCTCCCTGTGTTAATTGTGATTGTGACAGCAGCTTATCTGGCAACTCCTGATAATGGAGATTGATGGAGATAATGAAGGTACATTGCGACACCTATTGTGTAAGTGTCTTCCTTTCGAAGGACCAAGTTCCCTATGGTAACATTGGACAGAGACGACACTATTTAATTGAAATCAAAATCAGTTCAATATCTTTAAGAAAATAATATCTTAAAATGAAATATACAAGTTGGTTGTATAGTGCAGTGAATGCATGTTTGGGAGGAAGAAGTAACTTTGGATCTATGGTTCTCAAAGCTTCCTATTACTGTGGGGTTCCTATACCGCATGTCTTGCATTGCAATGCAGTTGTTAGGGATTTATTTCCACATTTAGTCAACAATTTTAATATTTATTATACCATTCTACAGCTCATAAATAAATGGCAGGACATTTAGTGGACTTTGATCTTTCCTGATGTCTCACAATTCCTATGTTCTGAATCTACAAAGGCGATGGTTTTGGAAGTAGGAGAAGATAGAGAAGCAGAAGTGCCGAGAAATTTAATTTCATCTTTGTCGGTGGTCGAAAACATTGCAGTGTGTTGCGCTGGTATTAAAGTTGAGGACCCTTCCCCCCACCCAGAAGAAAATGGCTGAAAATAAATTGCAATAGGAGTGGACATGTTTCCACCCAAAAATATATGCATTCAGTTGTGGTCAGTCTGGGTTGCCGGGGAGTACGCCCAGTTTATTGCAGCTGCTGCTACTTGTTGCACAACAATCAGAGAAAAGCTTCAAGTGCCTGTCCCACTTGGGCGTCATTGCGCCTCATTTATGCGTCATGTAGAAAATTGGTCGACACTAGGGGGGCGCGTGGGTGACGTGCGCATAGCGTATGGTGAGGCGTGGAATCGCATATAGTGGCGTGCGGTATCGCGCGGCGCTCTAGGATTTCGTAGTGTACCGAAATCCTCGAGTGCCACCTGCGTGACGTATCGCTTACGCACGCTGACGCATTGGCTACGCACGCTATATCGCGTGGTGATGCATGGGTATGTCACTGTGCGTCAACGTCCGTAAACATGCAATGCCGCGCGCCGCCCATATGCCATCGGCCCACCTTTTATGCGTCATGTAACCTCTAACCTCGTCCACACAGACCTCTTCCTGGGTTTCTTGCTAGCCTTTCTTTTCGTACTCCTGCCTGTCTGATCTGTAAGTATGAGGGCTACTGCTAACAGAAGTCTCTGTTGTTGCTGTAGCAATAAAATCTGTAGTTCTTCCACGATGGTCATGATGCAGAATAGAGAGGCAGGGTATTCTAATGACGTCACACGCACCAGATGGCTGTGCTGCCGCATGATGACGCGTGATTTGCGTGCGACCATCGTGCGTCAGTCACTACCGGCCTGTCGCGTAAATGACATGCAAAATGACGCCCAAGTGACACAGGCCCTTCAGCCCTTCAAAGCACAGACTGTCTTCACAGAGCCAAATACCAACTACACAGGCAATGGCTGTCGTAGACGGGTGAAAGGCTGGAGAAGCCAAGGGTAAAGTGCTTCGGTTCACTGAGAGAAGGATCTGCTGAATGAGATAGACCTCTGGAGAACGAATCCAGATGCAAAGAAGTAGCACTAGAACAAAATGTGATGACATTGGTGGTGGTAACTGCTTTGAAAGGCTGCACTGCAGAAAAATGGCTTTTGTAGGTGGTGGTAACTGCTTTCAAAGGCTGCACTGCAAAAACAAATGGCTGTTGTTGGTTGTGGTAACTGCTTTGAAAGGTTGCACGGCAAAAAATGGCAAAATTGTTGGTGATAACTTGACAACTTCCTATTTGCACTGAATATTGATTTTAGATAAAACACTACCACTTACGGCTGTGATTTTTGGCCATCTTACTCAGTTCCTCGCCACTCATCAGGTGCAGAGGATTCTTCCCATCAATGAAAAATAAAAGTGTTATTAGTGTTTAACAAAATGTTGAGAGATTCTCTCCTGTCAATCACGCGATGAAGGCCACGCCCCTTCCAGTTGGAGGGGGAGGGATTATAAAACCCGTAAGTGTGGGTGTGGCTCAGTCTCTGCAAGATGGGGGAGAGAGAGGTCACGACTGTCTGAGCTGTGAATCAACTGAACACACTGAATGTCTCCTGAGCTGTGAGTGTGGTGTTTATGTGGTGTTTTGTGTTGTTTTATAGTGATTTTATGGTGGTTTCACCCTACTTGAAATGGTTTGAAACTGCAATTGAATGTGGTGGCCTTGCACCCTGCTTGAAGTGGCATGAAACCGCACTTGAATTTGGTGGCCTTGCACCCTGCTTGAAGTGGCATGAAATTGCACTTGAATTTGGTGGCCTTGCACCCTGCTTGAAATGGCATGAAAGTGCACTTGAATTTGGTGGCTTTGCACCCTGCTTGAAATGGCAGGAAACTGCACTTGCGTTTGGTGGCCCTGCACCCTGCTTGAAGTGGTATGAAACTGTACTTGAATTCGGTGGCCTTGCAGCCTGCTTGAAGTGGTCGGAAACTGCACTTGAATTTGGTGGCCTTGCACTCTGCTTGAAGTGGTCGGAAACTGCACTTGAATTTGGTGGCCTTGCACCCTGCTTGTAGTGGTAGGAAACTGCACTTGAATTCGGTGGCCTTGCACCCTGCTTGAAGTGGTAGGAAACTGCACCTGAATATGGTGGCCTTGCACCCTGCTTGAAGTGGTATGAAACTGCAATTGAATTTGGTGGCCTTGCACCCTGCTTGAAGTGGTAAGAAACTGCACTTGAATTTGGTGGCCTTGCACCCTGCTTGAAATGGTAGGAAACTGCATTTGAATTTGGTGGCCTTGCACCCTGCTTGAAATGGAATTTCAAGGAATAGCCATGTCAACTGCTAGCCCACCAGCCGTTAGTGAGCTGCCAGCACATCAGGCTTGAGTGACTGAGCTATCACTCCAAAAATCCATTTGACCCACAATGTCCATACTAACCAGCCCCTTCAACCCACAGTACCCATACTAGCACTCCAGAAAGCCCCCCCACCCCCCCCCCCCCTACTGGCCATCAATATTGGAATTGGTGGAGAGGTGGAATATTGCGTTGGGGGACCAGCCCTCCCGTGTGAACATGGGACCCAACGGGTCCCACTTAGTCTAGTATGAACTATATGTAGATAGACAAATCTCCTGGGCCTGATCAGATATATCCAAGGACACTGTGAGAAGCTAGAGAGGAAATTGTGGGAGCCCTGGCTGAGATTTATGAGTCGTCATTAAATACAGGAGAGATACCGGAAGACCGGAGGGTGGCGAATGTTGTATTTTTGCTCTATTTGTTGTACAAATTGCTTTATTTAAGAAGGGCTGCGGGGTGAAGGCTGGGAACTATAGGCCAGTGATCTTAATATCTGCAGTTGGGAAGTTACTAGAGAGTATTCTGAGGGATAGGATGAACACGCATTTAGATGGACATGGGCGAATTACGGATAGTCAGCATGGTTTTGTACGTGAGAGGTCGTGTCTCAGGAATCTGAGTTTTTTTACCAAAGAGGTTGATGAAGGCAGAGCTGTAGATGTTATATATATGGATTTCAGCAAGGCATTCGACCAGGTTCCACATTATAGGCTGCTCTGGAAGGTTAGATCCCATGGGATCCAAGGAGATATAGCTCAATGGATAGAAAATTGGCTTAATGGAAGGAAGCAGAGGGTGATGGTGTAAGGTTGCTTTTTGGACTGGAGACCTGTGACTAGTGGTATGCTTTAAGGTTCAGTGTTGAGCACATTGCTGTTTGTCATCGATTATCAATGATTGGATGAGAATGTTCATGGCATGGTAAGCATGTTTGCAGATGATACAAAAGTGGGTGTAGTTGCAGAAGGTGAAGATGGTTGTGAAAAATTGCAGCAGAATCGTTTGGCCAGGTGGGGTGAGGAATGGTTGATGGAATTTAATACTGAAAAATGTGAGGTGTTGCATTTTGGGGAGACTAACATTGGCAGGACCTACACAGTGAATGGTACGGCTCTGGGGAGTGTCGGAGAGCAGAGGGATCTAGGAGTGCAGGTACATAGTTCGTTGAAAGTGCCACCACAGGTAGATAGGGTGATCAAAAAGCACATTGGCTTTCATCAGTCAGTATTGAGTATAGAAATTAGGAGGTCATGCTGCAGTTACATAAGACGTTGGTGAGGCCACATTTATATTATTGTGTTCAGTTCTGGGCACCATGTTATGGGAAAGATGTTGTCACGTTTGAAAGGGTGCAGAGAAGATATATGAGGATGTTGCCAGGTCTTAAGGGAGAGCTAGAGCAGGCTAGGACAGGCTAGAGCACAGAAGGGTGAGGGGTGATTTTATATGAGGTGCACAAAATTGTGAGAGGAATAGATTGGGTAGATGCACAGAGACTCTTGCCCAGAGTAGGGGAATCGAGAACCAGAGGACATAAGTTTAAGGTGAGGGGGGAAAGATTTAATAGGAACCTGCGGGGTAACTTTTTCACACAGAGGGTAGTGAGTGTTTGGAATGAGCTGCTTGAGGAGGTTGTTGAGGCAGGTAGTATCGCAACGTTTAAGAAACATTTGGACAGGTAGATGGAAAGGACAGGTTGAGAAGGATATGGGCCAAACGCAGGCAGGTGGGACTAGCATAGATGGCACATGTTGGTCGGTGTGGGCAAGTCTATACTGTGGGACTCTATAACTCTAAATACTAGTCACCAACTAATCTTCTCTCACTTTGTTCTCGCCCTCTTGGTCACAGCATTTTTCCTCTTCCTCGCATGCAGAAAAAACACAGAGACACCCATTAAATGAGTTTCCCAGTCGCTAAATTTTCCATAAAAAATACTATTCTTGTGTGAGAAAATTGGGAAGTGTGTGAGGTGTCTTCAGTGAGTTATGAAGCTGCCTTTTCAAACATCTCATTGCGATTTGAGAGGGTTTTTAAATGGCATTTAAGTGCGATGAGCTATGACCCTTTTTTATTGTCACTGCCAAAAAAACTATTTTGAAACTGGGAATTCCATTTTATGTTGAAAGGCTTCAAATGTGAGTTGCATGATAATTGATGTCATTGGATGTCATCTGATGCTCGGAAAAGTTTAGACATGGAAGCATGGATTCTGACTAGAATCAAAGTATTTATAATATTATGCGCTGCTCTGCTCACCAGACTGTGGGGAAGATGTGATTACGTTGGGTAAGGTGCAGAAAAATATCACAAAGAAATTGCCAGGACTGCAGGGCTTGGATTAAAAGAAGAGACTCAAATGCCCTTTTCCCAGGGCAGCGGAGCCTAAAATTAGAGGACGTACATTTAAGCTGAGAGGGGAAAGTTTTAAAAGGGACATGAGGGTCTAGTTTTTAACACAGAGAGTGGTGGATATATGGAACAGGCTGCCAGTGAAAGTGGTAGAGGCAGATACGGCTACAATGTTTTTAAAGAGATTTAGATAGATGCATGGATAGGAAAGATTTAGAGGAATACTAGACTAAGTGAAAATCATGGAATGTTCATGCCATTTTTACGCCACTTCACATGGCTGAGGTCCTCCATGCTTTAATGCCTAAGGTGCAGGTAGAACACAGAAGAAATATCACAGAAGATTATGAAGTAACACTGATCTACCTTGAATGAAGAAGACCGCACATTTTGGATTATTCACTTTTTGAATGGGTGACGTTTCGCGTCGAGTCCCTTCTTCAGACTGTAGAAGGGTCTCGACCTGAAACGTCACCCATTTCTTCTCCCCAGAGATGCTGCCTGGCCCGCTGAGTTACTCCAGTTTTTTGTGTCTATCTTCCTTCTTAAGTATGCTCCTCATTTCTTGAATCTTTAATCTTACTCAGAGTCCCCCTCCGCTGCGCAGGAAAAGAGGATTTTTCCCATCGATGAAAAATAAAAGAGTTATTAGTGTTTAAAAATTGTTGAGATTCTCTCTCCTGAAGGCCACGCCCCTTCCAGAGGGACTATTAACCCGGAAGTGTTGAGTGCCTCAGTCAGTCTCTGCAAGATGGGAGAGCGTCTCTCAGTCTGAGCTGTGAATAACACTGAACACATGTTCACTGAACTGTGAATGGTTTTACTGACCTGTCAGTGCCCTTAATGTCGTTTGAAAATATCATTTGGAAATACTAAAGCTGTGTTGCCTTTGGTTTGGAAATGCTAACGCTGTGTTGCCTTTGGTTTGGAAATGCTAAAGCTGTGTTGCCTTTGGTTTGGAAATGCTAAAGCTGTGTTGCCTTTGGTTTGGAAATGTTAAAGCTGTGTTGTGTTTGGTTTGGAAATGTTAAAGCTGTGTTGCCTTTGGTTTGGAAATGTTAAAGCTGTGTTGCCTATGGATTGGAAATGCTGAAGCAGTGTTGCCTAATTAAAGTTGCTTTGCCCAATTAAAGTTGCATTGCCTAATTAAAGTTGCCTTGCCTAATTAAAGTTGCCTTGCCTATTATATAATTAAAAGTCTAATCTTGACCTCTTCCTGTTTGCGCTTTATATTGATTTTAGAAAAACCGCTAGCACGTACGGCTGTGATTTTTGGCCATCTTACTCAGTCCTCCTCTGCTCATCAGGTGCCGAGGAATTTTCCCATCGATTAAAAATAAAAGAGTTATTAGTGTTTAATAAATGTTGAGATTCTCTCTCCTGTCAATCACGCCATGAAGGCCACGCCCCTTCTGGTGGGAGGAGGGAGGGACTATAAAACCCAGAAGTGTGGGCGTGGCTCAGTCTCTGCAAGATGGAGGAGGGAGAGGTCACGACTCGCTGTCTTTAGTGGCCTTTAACCCTGCTTGAAATGGTACGAAACTGCACTTGAGTTTGGTGGCCTCGCACCCTGCTTGAAGTGGTAAGAAACTGCAATTGATTTGGTGGCCTTGCACCCTGCTTGAAATGCAATTTCAAGGAATAGCCGTGTCAACTGCCAGCCCACCAGCCATGAGTGAGTGAGCTGCCAGCACAACAGGCTTGAGTGACTGAGCCGCCAGCCCAAGAATCTATTTGGCCCACAATATCCATACTAGCCCTCTGGAAACCAGTCCCTTCAGCCCACAACACCCATACTAACGCTCCAGAACCCCCCCCCCCTCCCCCCCCACCACTGGCCACCAATATTGGAATTGGTGGAGAGGTGGAAAATTGCGTTGGGGGACTAGCCCTCCCGTGTGATGCACCCATGTTTCAGCTAGAGAGAGGAAGGCCACTCACGCAAAACTGAGCTCACTGCATGTTAAGTGGGTCCTGCCTAAACTACTGAGCAAAATAGGAAACAATATTATTCCTCATCTTTAATTTCAGAAACAAACTAAAATGTTAATACGGAATGACTAAAAACACACCAAAAAAATTGGTGATGAATCCCGCTATTGATTTTGAATGATTATTTTCAGCCCATTCAGAGATCTCTAAATGCTACTTAATTTTTTCTCAGTGAACAAGCTCCCATTCCAAGAGTCAGAAGCTTTCCAAAAATGATATATATATATATATTTTGCTGCTTTGTCTATCTTGAGGCAGTAGTAAGTGCTCTCATTATTGTATGCACTTTTTATTGTAGGAAGTACAATGGCCCCAATTTAAATCTTTATGGATACATGCCGGCAGTCAAGGAAATTATCTTTCATAAAATTACCCTGTTCCCTGTACACCTGTTATTCATGTAAAATAGATCAAAGTCCTTGCATTTTATTTATGTAGGTAAAGTCACCAATGTGTGCATATGAAATGGGAGTTATGTTCAGCAAAATACATTCATTCTAACCTACCAGGAAAGTTGAGGTTAATAAATTTGAATAAAAAAACTGCACCAATTCACCACTGAAGCTGGAGCTGTATAGATCTGTATATAGATTGTGTGTGGATGTGGCATCGAAGGACGAGAAGCCGAAGCAAAGAAGTGGAAGCCAAATAACCGGCTGGAAACGAAACCGAAACGCCAAATAACCGAAAGCGTACGAAGCGAAAATGCCAACTAATCGAAAGGGCAGGATGCCTAAAAGAAAACTAACCTAAAGGGTGGGACACCTAAAAGCAAACTCACTGAAAGGCCGCTCTGCCGAAACGCCAACTCACCGAAAGGCTGCGTCGCCTACAAGCCAACTCACCGAATAACCGCTCTGCCGAAAAGTCAAATAACGGACATGATGTTTCCGGGTGGCGGGACTTGTCAGCGATTGGTCCAGACCCCCACGTCCATCACAACACTGGCCGGTGGAGAAGGGAGGGTGGGAGTCATTTTCCCACACAAGCCACAGGTGACTGGGCAATCTGAACCCGACCACCAAGTTGTAAGCGGCCTAAGGAGCGCATCCCTCGAGACAGCCCCCACTCTCCCATGGCCACAGCCGCTCTCCACTTTGTATCCCCGTGTGGCCGCACTGTGATGGGCTGTGTGTTGGCAGCGCCGGGTGGAGCAGAGATGTGGGACAGGCTGGTCCCTCCGCCCACCCAGAGTCACTGACCGCGATGCACCGCCATCACCCCCCAACACCCACACCGAGTGATTCACCCCCCACCCCGGACACGGGGACAGATGGCTCGGGGCATTGGCAGCCATAGTAAATCGCTTTTACAACATGGGGATGGGGGGGGGGACACAAATTCTCTGACGGGCCGATGACAAGTGTGCATGACAACGAACAATTTTATCTCCCCCCCCTCCCCCCCCCCCCCCCCCCCCCCCCCCTTGACAACCCACGTCCACCCGCAACAAGTTACGACAAGGTACGACCTTGTCGGAGACAACTGAAGACAATTGAAGACAATTCAGTCGCTGGTACCTGTCGCCGGTTGACGTAGGTTGACGTTGGTAGTCGCCAATGGAATTGACCGAAGTCAGCACCAGTACCAATCTACATCACCTGGTGACAACCTACGACAGCACCTACGTCAGGAGAAGTCAAGCTACGCTCATTGGTGTCAAACCCACTGTCGGTGAAAAATTTTGAACATGTTGAAAATCCAGCGGCGACCAGAAAGGCGACTGAGGAGACTACTGACGACCACACAGGCGACACCCTGGCGACCATGTGGCAACAGCCTAGTCACCTGTAGCCGCATAAAAAATAGCCTAATAGGACAGGCCCTTAACACTGATTACTAAATGCCAGACACCTCTTTGCTGCATGTTTAATATGAATCACATAAGGAGGTTAAGTGCAAAGCTAACCATGGCATGGATCACTTCACAATTTGAGGGGTCTTTTGCTCACTACATACTTGACTGACTTGTACATTAATAGCGACATGCATCATATACGCAGCGTTATTCTGAACATTTCAGCCCTCTTATCTTACGCATCCTGTCAGGTATTGTAATTTTAGATTCGTCCTCACATCCGTTTTATTGCACAGGTCGGATGAACTGTTCTACTTTCATTCAATCAAGCATCCGCAGAGCACAGACTAGTTTCTGTCATCATGGACCCTCCAAGTATATATTTGTTGCATTTATAAGTAAAGGATTACCTGGACACCAAATACCGTAATTGTGGATCAAGAATTGGAAACCTGCAAATTGCAACCTTAACAATTCTAATAAAGGCTGATATTTACCTGACTACGGTGTCTATAACCAAGGATCACACGAATCATAGCACAAAAATAAAGAATAGCCGTTCAGTATTGAGTTGAGGAGTAATATTTTTCATTAAGAAGGTAGTGAGGTTTTGGAATTCGCACCAGGAGGTTCCATGGAGACTCAGTCATTGAAGCTGTTCAAGGCAGGAATTGATAGATTTTTGGATATTTAGTAAATTGAAGAATTTGTATAGGAAAATAGCCCCAAGGTGAAGGATCAGCTGTGTAGCGGCAGATTTTGAGATTGTTCAAGAGATTACTCCCTCTAGCTGCTAAGTGGACTGCATGGTTAAGGGGAATGTCTTTATATGCATGCGAGCTCACCGTCAGAGACCTTCAGAGCTTCTTCACAGATAAATCTTCATAACACAGTCATTTTGATTAATAAATTCTTTATTGTTGATGAAAAACAATAATGTACATCCAACCTTCTTCCGACTCGTACATTGTAACCTTCATCAAACTCCAGCTTATGGCTTTAAACGTTAGAAAACTCCTCGTGTCTCCGTTACACTTCACATGGTCAAAGGGTAAACCTTCCCCATGCTGGTCCGAAACTAAACTAAAAACTAAGCTTCTGCGAAAGAAACTTAACTCCAAACACGCCCTAAAATACTTTATAAATCCCACCCACAATATAACGGGCTGTCTAAAATTTAAAGACACACGCCATCATCAATGACACACAAAACAATCCAAATGGCCACTACAAGCTGTGATCTTATTAAATTGCTGAACAAATGCAAGTGGTTTACTCCCTTCTTTCACTTCTTATGTTCTCATATAATCACCTTTCCATTCCATTAGGAGAGTATTCCAAATGACCTTTTGAGTTAAGATCTCCTTCTTCATACCACATTCATTTATCTGGGGAACATCCTACTTACATTTAAAAAAAATCCATGATTCCTGTCATTGGGGAAAGCGAAAGGTGGTTGTGTCTGCCTCGTGGGAAGTTCCTATGTTGCTTTTCATTGTAGTGGACTTGTCCAACTCCTGGTCTCTACACCAGGGACATCTAACAGTGATGGGTTAGTCCTCCTAAATCCCAAGAGAATTCACCTCTATCATTACGACTGTGGCCTACATCCCACCTCAGGCAGATGTTCGGCGAGCACTGGTGAAGGTGCACGCTGTGGTCGGCAAACGGCAGACAGCGTGCCAATGCCTTTCTCATTGCAGCCGCAGACTTCAACAAGGCTCGTCATCTCCGAACTAGCACAAGCACATGTCCAGATCAAATGCTCGTGACCATTACTACTCCAACATCAAAGATGCCAGTCGCACCAACCTTTGCCCTCACTTTAGGATGTGAGACCACCTGGCTGTGCTCCTTCCTGCATATAGGCAATGACTGAAGAGGACACCACCAGCGATCAGGACTTCACAAAGATGGTCGGAGAGACAGAGAATGACTCCGCCACTCCATCAGTAGACTGGGTGAGCTTCAAGGACTCGGCAACGGAACTGAATGAATACACCACAGTTGTTACCAAACAAGGGTCTCGACCCGAAACGTCACCCATTCCTTTTCTCCAGAGATGCTGCCTGTCCCTCTGAGTTACTCTAGCTTTTTGTGTCTATCTTTGATAAGGATATGTATGGAGGGGTGTGTTCCTAAGAAGACCATCTTTATCCAGAAGCCTTGAATGAATCAGGAGGTCCATCATTTACTGAGGACCAGATCTCAGGCGATAAAGACTGGCGATGAGGGTTCATTTGGGAAGATAAGGTATGACCTTGATAAGGCCATCACAAAGACAAAAATATATTTTGCTCTAACCTGGAGGATGAGATGGATGTCAGGTCTTGCGCACTGTCACTTCCTACTAGGTAAAAACAAGTGTCAAGTCAAGTCAAGTTTATTCGTCACATACACATACGAGATGTGCCGTGAAATGAAAAGTGGCGATGCTCGCGGATTGTGCAAAAGAAACAAACAAAGAAACTACAAACAGAATGGACCAGAATCACATATTCACATATTACATATTTGTAATTAGCTCAAGCAACAGCAAAGCATCATTCCCGGACAAGCATCTGCAGCTTCTTGTGTCTTGCTCTCAATGCTCTCAATGTTCACTTTGAAAGGGAGAACACTGGTGTTCCTTCTCAGGTACCCGTAGCCCCAGTTACATTATAATCTCAGTCACTGAAGCCAATGTCAAAAGATCCTTCATTGGGTGAACACTCGGAAAGCGATTGGCCCTGATGTAGTCCCTGGTCCTAGTTTTGATACCTGCGTGGACCAACTGGCTGGAGTTTTTGCAGATATCTTCAAACCTCACAGCTAAAGTCTGAGCTTTTCACCTGCTTTAAAAGGGCATCAATAATACCGATGCCCAAGAGGAATAAGGTGGCATGACACAATGACCACCGACTGGTGGCACTAACGATTGTGGTGATCAATTGTTTTGATCGGGTGGTTATGACGCATATCATCTCGTACCTTAGTAAGGACCGGGACCCATTACAATTTGCCTACTGCCACAATAAGTCAAGAGAAGATGTGATCTCACTAGCTGCCCACTCTACGTGAGACCACTTGGACAATAAGAACACCCACGTCAGGTATGTTGTTCATCGACTACAGCATGGCATTCAACACCATCCTCCCCTCCAAATTTATCATCAAACTCGGAGAATAGAGTTTCTGATCATTCCTCTGTAACTAGATCCACGACTTCCTCATAACAGGCCCCAATCAGTATGAATTAGTAACAGTATTTCCGCCTTGGTAACCATCCGCACCGGAGCACCTCGGGGCTGTGAGCTCAGTCCCCTGTTCTGCTCTCTCGACACCAAGGACCATGTAGCCAGGCACAGTTCCAACACCATCCTTAAATTAGTTGACGATACCACTGCTGTTGGACAAATAACGGGTAATGATGAGTCAGAGTATCAGAAGGATATTGAAAATCTGATTGAATGGTGGCAGAGCAATAGTCATGCTCGCAAGATCAAGGAGCTGATTGTTGACTTCAGGATGGAAAGCCAAGGATCCATGAACATGTCTCCATCGACAGGGCAATGATGGAGAGAGTCGACAGCTTCAAGTTCCTGGGTGTGCGTATCTCTGCAGATCTGTCCAAGGCCCAGCACATTGATGCAATCACAATCACATCAGTGCCTCTGCTTTCTGAGAAGATTGAGGAGATTTTGAATGTCGACAAATTCTCTATTGTACTTCAGCAGAGTTACAGTCAGGAGCTTTACCGACTGGTTGCATCGCGGCCCGGTTTGGTGACTTGAACTCCCAGGAAGGAAGGAGATTACAAAGACACTTCTCGGTCCATTGCAGGTACAGACCTCTCCACTGTCAAAGGGATCTACAGGAGGGGCTGCTTCAAAAAGGCAGCTTTTCTCATCAAAGACCCATACCAGCCTGGCCAAGCTCTCATTTCATCCTACCAGTGGGAAGAAGGTACAGGAGCCTGAAAACCATGAGCACCATATTTAAGAACAGCTTCTTCCTAACAATCTTCAAGTCTTTGCACACTATACAACAATAACCTCAGCAGCTATGAGCTTCTATGGAATATCTTTCATTACACTAAGGACTTCGTTTTTTTTTGCATCAGTATGATGGTTAATAATTTATTGAATTTTGAAAAATTATTAGGTATTTTCTGTGTAAATTACATTTATGAACCTGTTAAGCTGCTGCAAGCAAGTATTTTACTTCGGAGTCACGTGAGTGACTATGTGAAGACCCCGCCAGCATGCATGCGCGACGTAGCGTCTCACGCAGTGCAACAGCGACGGACGGGAGTACGAGCTCTCCCGCAACAAGTTTAAAAACGGGACCTCCAGGTAAGTAAACTTACTCTGAGGTCGTGTTTTTGGAACCTTTGTTCTGCTTTACTTCAACAGGAACATGAACAAGGGAAAACAACCAAGGAAGGTCCTATCCCGTCCGACTGCAATGGACCAGGAGGGTCCCAGCAGTGGGGGGTGACCTGCGGCACCTGGACTGCACACACTGCGGTCCTCAGTCATCGACAACATTTCCGAGCCAAGCCCAGCACCGCTAGCACAGCTCGAACAACCGCAGCGGGCTGGAGGCAAGGCTAAACAGAAGTCGGACCGGCCGGTTTACTCGGATGAGTCCGGCGCGGAAGACTCACCGCCCGAGAGCGGCAAAGGTGGCCGTTTGAGCCGTATGGAAAGGCTCATGGAGCAAATGCTCCAGCAAGACTTGCTCCGGGAGATGGGGCAAGCTCGCCAAGGGAGCACAAGCACTCGCGCTCCAGTGCACTATCCAGCACTGGCCATCGCACTATCCAGCACTGGCCATCGCATCACCCTCAGCAGAGGGGAGCGTTGGCGATCAGGACTGGGCTGGTCAAGAACAGGGGTCACTGGCTGAAGAACCCGGGAGTATGCTGGGGGTACAGGATCAGGAAGAGCTGCTGGGAGTGGTGAACCGCTACGCGGCAACACCGTGAGCGGGACGGCCGTTACAGCCTAAACCACTCCAAGAACAGGTAGTCAATGAGGCGTTGGACATTTACACGCCTCCCGAAAATTGCATTTCGCTCAATGTGCCTGCCGTTAATAGTCAAATCTGGGGATACATTGGGCAGGGTATCAGAACCCAAGAACTCAAATTGCAAAAAATATTGAAGCTCCTGACGTCGGACCATCACTTCATATGCTCGTTCCGTGGACGGGGTTGACATGACAACAAACCAACAGGACACCCTGGTTCTACTGTGCAACACACAGTATGAGATCAACAACCTCTGGAAGGAGGCCATAAGACCTGCCCTCAACCGAAAATTTGCAGGACTGTGTAGAACGCCGACCTCAGAACCACAGATCCTGCTATTTGGTAAAGACTTACCAAAGCAAGTCAAAGATCTGGATGAAGAATCCAAGGCATTCGGTCTCATGAGGGCAGGTCCCGGAACGAGCAAAACCACGCAACCCAGACAGCAGTACCCCTACGCATCCACCAGTAGGCGTCTACTTCATGGTACTGGTGAAAGCTCGGGGCCCGCATACCATCCCCGGAAGTCTTTTTTAGGACAGGGCCCAGAGCGGGCCCCATGGAAAATGCGCCACCCCCCAACAGCACCACCCCGACAGACAAGGAACCAGAAACCGAAGAAGTGAACACTCCACCAATAACAATGGAGGTAGGTGGGTCTGGTACATAAAAGGTGGGGGGATTGTGCTAACAGGGGGGAGACTACACCTGTTTTTGGAAGCATGGAGGACTATCACACTTGATAATTATATACTAAAAAGTATTCAAGGATATAAAATTTATTCAAGAAAACATGCCACCAGTTCAGCATGCACCCCAAAGGGGTTTTACCCTCTCACTAAAAGAAAAACGTGAGGGACAAGCAGAACTGGTGAGGTTACATACAAAGGCAATCATGGAGAAATCTAAACATGAACCTTTGGAATTCGTATCAAATATATTTACTAAAACCAAAAAAGATGGTGGATGTCGCATCATCATTGACTTAACCACATTGAATACTTTCGTTAGGTATATACACTTTAAAATGGAAACATTTGTGACTGCCAAACAATTGATTTCCAAAGGATACTTTATGGCAAGCATCGACTTAAAAGATGCATACTATTCAGTACCCATTCATAAGGATCATCGTAGATACCTAAAATATAACTGGATGGGGCAACTATGGCAGTACAAATCGTTGCCTAATGAACTAACATCAGCCCCAAGACTGTTAACCAAGATATTAAAACCAGCCCTGGCAATATTAAGAAACCAAAAACATATTGTCATGGCATATCTTGATGATATTTTGATAATAGGCAAAACCATGGAATTAGCTAATTCAGCAGTATTAGCTACTAAACATTTATTTGAAACCTTGGGCTTTGTTATACATCCAGATAAATCTAAGTTGACGCCATCCACAACTATGGACTATCTGGGATTCACAATTAACTCAGTCCACATGTCTGCAACGTTGCCAAAAGAAAAATCAGCAGAATTGGCACGAACCTGTAACAAATTAATGGTTAACAATCAACCAACCATTCGACAAGTGGCAAGAGTAATTGGGAAATTACTAGCAGCATTTCCAGCTACCCAGTTTGGACCTTTGCATTATCAAAACTTACAAAGAGCAAAGGTGCAAGCGTTAAAACAACATGCAGGTCACTTTGACCGAACCATGACATTACCCATCAAAGCTATATCAGAGTTACAATGGTGGAAAGAGAACATTTGGCATAGTTCCAGTCCCATCATTATCAATAACCCAACATTAACAATACGAACAGATGCCAGTGTTCAAGGCTGGGGAGCAACTAATACCATATCCAGTACAGGTGGTAGATGGACTAATCTAGAATCATCACTACTACAGACACTGTTTGGAAATGTTGGGTGCGTTCTATGGGTTAAAAGCATATTGTTCAAATATGCACCATTTGCATGTTCGTTTACATATTGATAATACCACGGTGGTGGCCTATATTAACCATATGGGCGGGATCAAATCGATATCATGTGATAATTTGGTCAACACAATCTGGCAATGGTGTGTCGACAAACATATTTGGCTATCAGCAACTTACCTACCAGGTAAGCTAAATACAGTGGCAGACACCAGGTCACGCAAGTTCAATGATAACACCGAATGGATGTTAAACCCCAAAGTATTTGCTGAAATTACAAAGCAATATGGAACACCAGATATTGATCTCTTTGCATCCCGACTGAATCACCAGGTACCGATGTATGTCGCTTGGGAACCAGACCCTGAGGCAGCGGCGATGGATGCATTCCTGCTGAACTGGGGAAACTATATTTTCTATGCTTTTCCCCCCTTCTGCCTCATCAGTCGGGTACTACGCAAAATACAGATGGACTCTGCTTCAGGCATTTTGGTAGTACCCGACTGGCATCCACGTCGGCGGCTAACAGAATGGACGTGCCATTGGACCACATCCTGGCAACAGCGGGGTGGTCCATGGAAAGAACTTTTCAAACATTCTACAACAAGCCATTAGTAAAACCTGTTTCATTTGCAGAGAGAATTTTAGACTCTGCAAATATATAATTTAAGCCCGGGGGAGCATTATTTTCTTTGTTATTGTTTTCAAATAAATACCATTATTGTTTTATAAACAGATTCATGTTTGATTACGATAACATACTTCCTCCCTTGGATGACTTCGGCAGTGAGTGAAGCATGGACTGTTACACGGTTTGAAATCACAGAGCTTTAAAATCTTCACGTAGTCACTCACGTGACTCCGAAGTAAAATAGTAAGATTAAACGAGAACTTACCAGTTTGAAGTTTGATCTTTATTTTATGAGGAGTTACGATGAGGGATTACCTGCCCTCCGCTCCCACCCTCAATTATAGAGATCAACTGATATCTTAGTTCTCCTTATCTTTACTATGTTTATTTCAATTATTGTGTTGTTTTCTGTGATTCCACACTGCCGCTTTGAAGTATGTCGCGCATCCGTGCTGGCGGGGTCTTCACGTAATCCCTCATCGTAACTCCTCATAAAATAAAGATCAAACTTCAAACTGGTAAATTCTTGTTTAATCTTACTATTGTATTAATCCGTTGTCAATACATATGACAATTACATGCTCCAGACTCCTCACTATACTCATTGGACAGTCCACGTTCTTCTATAGTGTGTCCATGCTTTCAACCAAAGGAATGTGTGCAAATTAACACATTTTGTACACATTATTTAATAATTTGATAAAGATAAAATCAAGCTATTCTGCACTATTTTTATGCATTGGGACTGAGAGCATTGATTTGCAATCCTCAAGCAATGATTTCTATCAAAGGAACGTCTTTGGATAGGCTCATTGTTCACGTATGTGAGGTTCAAAGTTCTTCTCATCTGATAGTAATCACACCTGAAATACAGAAAGCTAATTTAGCTTTTCCTAGATGTTTTTGTCCTAATCTATATAATTCGTAACAAGAAAGGCACAAAGTGCTGGAGTAACTCAGCAGGTCAGGCAGTATGTCTGGAGAACATGGATAGGAGACGTTGTGTGCTTTTAACATTGGGATGAATGCTAACATCAGAACGTTTAGCTCTAATGGGGTTCAGAGGTTAGAATTCAGCTGTGGATTAATCTGTATCTATTTTATCATTTTGAAAGACATTTTTAATAATCATAGGATTGTGTTCCATGGTGACACAAGCTACTGCAGATGTTGGTTTACAAAATAGGATACAAAGTGCTGTACTAACTCAGCGTGCCATTCAGCATCTCTGGAGATCATTGAGACCCTTCTTCAGACTGTTCCAAGTTCAATAAGAACAAGGTTAATACATTCAATAAGATTAAGATTTGTGTCTATCTTCGATTTAAACCACATCTGCAGTTCTTTCCTACACATTCAATAAGATCAAGTTTGATCTTTTACCTCAGCACCACTTTCTTGTACTAATCTAAATATTCAAAAATCTGTCTTCAATGTACTCAGTTCCCAAGCCTCCATGACCCTCGGTGGTAAAAAAAAACTGCAAAGATTTACCACTCTCAAAGGGCTTTCTCACTGTGCGACCTGAAGCAAGACTTAACAAGATTTAACATCGTGGGAACCTTCTGCGATAGCAGTACGGCATTCGTGGACCACCGAGGACCTCCGTGGCGCTAACGGCAGGTAGTCGTGTGACTTGGTAAGGTCGGGAGAAAATTCAAACATTTTTGAATTTCTCCAAGAGTGCCTAGAGCACTTTTTGGTGAGCGTTGCAACATTGTATGAACGCAGTGGCCCGTGCGATATCCGTAATAACTCTTGCGGGTACCGTGGGAACTCCTGCGAACGGTGAGTAACTGAGCAGTTTGATTGTCAGTGCTTGTTTTACCTCATTGTTAAATAAATATATTTTTACTATCAGATTGATGTCTGCAATTCTTCATTAACACATCACTACAAGATGAATGTCTCTAATGTTATAATCCCTCTCATGCTGAAACACAAAATAGTTGAAGGGAGGTGAAATAATCACATTTTCATTCTTTTTCATTTTTGAGTGTTCAGGTACCTCACTTGCTGAGCTATTTTACTCCAGCAGTTTGTGTCTCTTTTTGTCTAAAGCGGTTTCTAAGACTGGAGGAACTCCGCGGGCCAGGCAGCATCTACGGAGGGAAATGGACATGCGACCCTTTCTTCAGGCTGCCTTATCTCTCCCCCCCCCCCCCCCTCTCCCCCCAACTCCCACCCCCACACACAAATGCTGGAGAAACTCAGCGGGTGCAGCAGCATCTATGGAATGAAAGAAATAGGCAAAGTTTCGGCCCGAAAAGTTGCCTATTTCTTGTGCATGTGTCAGAAGGAACAGCAGATGCCGGTTTAAAGAGAATGCTGGAGTAACTCGACGGCAGGCAGCATCTCTGGGGAGAAGGAATGGGTGACATTTCGGGTCGAGACCCTTCTGATATGCTGCTTGTCCCGCTGAGCTACATGTTGTGTCTATCTTCGTTTTAATCCAGCATCTGCAGTTCCTTCCTGGCCGAACCCGATTGAAAGATGAGAGGCTGGGCGATAGAGCACTGGGTCTGACAAGGATCAGGCTTCAGTAAGCAAAGTAAAGAGAGGTGGCAACGTTTTGGAAATGAAGCGGGTAACCGGAGTGATGGCGAGACGGTATCCTCTAATCATAATGTGTCGGAAAGAACTGTAGATGTTGGTTTGAGCCGATGATAGACACAGTAATACTGGAGACAGACATGACATCATGGACGGGCAGCATCTGGATAAAAGGAATGGGTGACGTTTCGGGACGAGACTCTGAAGAAGGGTCTCTAACCGAAACGTCACACATTCCTTCTCTCCAGAAATGCTGCCCGTCCCGCTGTGTTACTCCAGCATTTCGTGTCTATCTTCCGTATGCTCTGTGATGGTCATCTCGGAGTCAAGTGGCAACTCTGGTCTGTAGACACGAGGAACTGCAGATGGAGGAATCACGAGCAAAACACAGAGCGTTGGACGAGCCTGACCCTTTGAGTTCCTCCATCACTTTGTGTTGAAGTCAGGTCTGGACATTGCTTGGCTCAGTCTCAGGCGCCGGCTAACTAGGAACGTTGCCTATTTCCTTCGTTCCATAGATGCTGCTGCACCCGCTGAGTTTCTCCAGCATTATTGTGTACCTTCGATTTTCCAGCATCTGCAGTTCCTTCTTAAACACAAATGCACCGAGTTCCTCCAGCACTTCGTGTTTTGCTCAGTATTCCAGCATCCGCTGTCTCCCGCGTCTCCAATAAAACAAAACTACTGTCAAAAGGGTGAAGAATAGGGGCAGAGATAGATACATTCCTGATTAGTGCGGCTGTCAGGAGATTATGGGGAGAAGGCAAGAGAATGTGGTTGAGAGGGAGTTCCCATCTGTTACTATAAATTGGACAGTTCGGTCTGTGAAACGCAACACGCCAGCCCCGACATCCAGCCCGGTGGTCAGTCCTTTGAAGATAGACACCAGTTGCTTGGAGCAACTAAGCGGAACAGGCAGCATCTCTGGAGAGAAGGAACGGGTGGCGTTTCGGGTCGAGAGCCTTCTTCAGACTGAAAGTTTCACCTCTCAGTAGATAATAAAATAAGACAATCATCACGGTCAATGTGAGACACAGTCTTTATTCCTATTTGACAAAATAAAAAGACGACTTCTTGCACATATTGAGAGAAGGTGCATCACACCAAACAACATTTGTCTAAAAAAAAACAGATTATTCTTCAGCTCATTAAAGAACTCAGGTGAAAAAAAACAATATAGTGTGTGAAAAAAAGTAACATCATTTGTGCCACGTGATTAACAACACTACAGTCCACGATGTTCATTCAAGATTAACGGGAAAGATCGGGAGACGGACAAGTCACTCGCACAAATAACAGAAATGCCGAGTACCGTGGGAACTCTTTATCGTGGGAACTCTTTATCGTGCGGAACTCGTGCTGGACCACGACCACTTCACTCGGGTGACATCTTGCTTCAGGTCGCACCGTGAGAACTGGCCATTACGATGAAGAAACTTCTCCTCATCTTTCCTTAAATGGCTGCACGTGTATTTTAAGACTATTCTGGCACCCCAGCTTGAGGAAGCATCGCCCTTGCATTCATCTAATATGCATTTTCTGTAGGCTCTTCAGCTACATTGCCTTTTGTTAATTAGAGCTAAATATAACATGGCAACCTTGGATGTCAGTGTTGTCCAATCTGAAATGCCTATTCCTTCGTATTTTACCAACTGCGATCAATAAAGTGAGCAGAGTAGCACAATGAATCTCAGAGAGGTGAAGAAGTGAATTCGTTTATAGCAGATAATGCACTGGATTTATTTTTAGAGAATCTTTGTTGGAACTGGATGATTTATTAAAATGTAAATGGCTTAAAGTTGTTAGAGACAGAACAGATGATTGCTGAAGGGCAATGGAGATTTTTAGGCTCTAATCAGTTTTCTTCAAGTAAATCACTGAATCCTGGCTCAAATTGTACTCGTTTCCCACCTTGGAATTAAGTTACCACTGTTTTTCTTCTCAGTTCAAACCATCAAGCTAGGAATGGCTGAAGAGTGATGTATAGTCTAAATTGCGATATCATCATATGCTGCTTGCTGGAAGGTTGATGTGCCACAGGTTTATTGTTGTAAAGTGAGAGGTCCCTTGTGGTAAATCAATAAAGATTTTTCAATTACTTGTCCCTTGATCATCGCGAGATTGTGGTAGGTATAGGACTTGACCAAGTGCAGGTGATTGAGCCCACATTCAGAGGGGTAAAGTCAAGTAAAGCACCATGACTTGCACAAGTACGATGAGCGAGAAGAACAATGAAAATCTTGTTGACAGCAGTTTCACAGGCACGCAAGCTCAGACAACACAGGAAAACTCAAATTGTGCATAAATTACACATCTAATTTACATGAGAGTGAAAAGAAAATGACTGCAAAAAGCAAGACATTAGTGTGAAACACAATTAGAAAACAAGTCCATGATTGTGCAAGTCTTGGTCCTTAGTGTTTCACTGCTGAGGTAGGGTACAGGGCCTGTCCCACTTTCACGACCTAATTCATGACCTCTGCCCTTGACTCATACGCGTAGCATGGTCGTCACGAGGTCGTAGGAGGTAGTATGTAGGTCGTAGCAGGCTATGATGCTAGTCGTAGGTGCTCGTGGCATCAAGTAGGTCGGGGGAGTTTTTTTCTAGCATGATGAAAAATGTCCACGAGTAGAAAAGGTCGTGAATTAGGTCGTGAAAGTGGGACAGGCCCATAAGGGTTCTGCAGGTCGGTTCAAGACCTGATGGTTAGGGAAAGTAGTTCTTCCTGAACTTGATGGTGTGGGACCTGGGGCTTCTGTACTTCCTACGTGACAGCAGCAGCAAGAAGTGACCATGGCCCAGATGGTGAAGATCCTTGATGACAGATGCTGCCTTCTTAAGATAATGCCTCGTGTAGATACTTTTGATGAGGGCAGAGCTGAGACCATCTCTCTCTGCAGCCTCTTGCCTTCCTCTGTTATTATTGATGAACGGAGCCATGATGCAACCAGTCAGGACACGTTCTATATTGTAACTGTAGACGTTTGTTAATGTATTCGGTGGCATGCCAAATCTCTTTCAACTTCTAAGAAAGTGGAGGCGCAGGTTTGCCTTCTTTATGATTACACCTATGTGTCGGTACCAAGACATGTCATGCAAGATGTTACCATCCAGGAATTTGAAACTGGGAACTGTTCACTGATGACCCATTGATGAAAACGGGCCTGCAGTCTGCTGACTTCCCCTTTCTAAAGTTCCTTCATTCTGCTGATATTGAATGAGAGGTTTAAGAAGGAACTGCAGATGCTGGAAAATTGAAGGTAGATAGAAATGCTGGAGAAACTCAGCATCTATGGAGCGAAGGAAATAGGCAACGTTTCGCTCCATAGATGCTGCCACACCCGCTGAGTTTCTCCAGCATTTTTATCTACCTTGAATGAGAGGTTGTTTAGTTTAGTTTAGCCCCAACAAAGTCAATTGGGCGATCAAGAATACTTGCTTAGTAAATGAGAGATCCATTCAGCAGTCTGATAACAGCTGGGAACAGACTACCCTTGAATCTTGTGGTACATACTCTCCCAAGCTTTGGTATCTTCTGCTCGATGGGAGAAAAAGAGGTAATGATCTGGGTGAAAAGGATCATTGATTATGTTTCCTGCTCTCCTGCGGCAGGATGACGTGTGGATGGAGTCAATGAGGGGGAGACTGGAGTGCGTTATGTACTGGGCTGCGTCCACAGCTCTGCAATTTCCTGTGGTGTTGGGCAGAGCAGTTGCCAAACCAAGTGTGATGCATCCGAAAAGGTTGCACTCTATATAGCATCTGAACATTGAGATCATTGGGCACAGTTACCATGACTATTCACAGGACTCCTTATTTTTCAGTTATTAATCTTGCGGATAGTAAAATGATATTATGACTTGCAGCCAACTTCATACCTCATTAGGTGCAAATATTTCAACAGTCTCGAACAGTTAAAATGAATCGGCATATCTTCGCTAAACTTAATGTAGATGGAAAAAATGTATTTGTCCAATAAATTGTTCCTAAATTAGATGCTAATTGTATGGTAATCTATGGGAGTGAAAGAGTTAAATTGAAGTAAGCTAAATACCAGGTTACTCAACTATGTTTATGTGCTGTTGTTATGTTTGACACTACGCAAAAAATGTTAATGGTATTTTACATGAAACTAATAAAGAAATAGACAATAGGTGCAGGAGTAGGCCATTCGGCCCTCCGAGCCAGCACCGCCATTCAATTTAATCATGGCTGATCATCCACAGACAGTACCCCGTTCCTGCCTCCTCCCCATATCCCCTGACTCCACCATCTTTAAGAGCCCTATCTAGCTTTAATTAATCTTTAATTAACAACTGTAGGTTGTGCAGGCAATATGTATGTGAGGGTTGTTCAGATGTTTTCATTTTTAGTCCATTATATTAGAATTTAGTTATTTGTAAATTGTACCAATGTGATGAACAAAACTAAACAGCCAAGGAGTGTGACTCCACCATTGAATGCACCTGCCATTGCATTGTGCTGCATTCTATGGCTTACATATCATTTGTGCTGCTCTTATTAGACCATATAGAAGATTTTACATCAAGCTCATTTACAAACTAGTAAATTAGAATACAAGACATTTTAGTTATTATGCCCTGGGTTTATGTACAGTCAATATATCCCAAAACTGTAATGATTTCTGACCATATATTCTTCTGTGCTGTGATTACAACATAATTTCCACCAACTGTGGTAGTTTGCAGTTATTAGAAGTTACCTACTCATGGCACTGTATTCACCAAGTTTTACCGAAATATTGAAATTGAACCTGAAGAAGGGTCGACCCAAAACGTCACCCGTTGATTCTCTGCAGAGATGCTGCCTGTCCCGCTGAGTTACTCCAGCCTTTTGTGTCTATCTTCGATGTGTAGTTCCTTCCTGCACATGATACTATCGTAGTCAAACTGAAGCATGGAGTAAATACAAGAGAGAGCAAGAAGATGAGGGCATTTTGTTCCTCAATCAACAGGTTATCTCGAACTAAATTCTTCCAGGTTTTTATTTGACTATTTATAGGGATTCTAATTTATGACAGAAATAAATGAGAAACATGATTGGGTTTAACTAGGTACATTATTAGCCCTGGGAAGCAAGGTAGGAAATAATGGAATTTTGGAGCAATCCAATCTCCTTTACCTACAGGAGTAGCCAGCCTTTAAATGATGGTAAAGTACTGTTATTTAAAATGTGAGGGAGGAATAATCTGAGCAACTGCAAGTAGTAAGTAAAATATTAGAAGAGAAGGCACGAAGAGATATTATATGTAATCATTCAGAAAGACATTGATTAATGAAGGCAAGTCAATTTGGATTTGTTGAGGAAAATTCATTTTTGCGTTTTTGAATGAATATTAAACTAGTGTGCCAAAGAGTATGGGAAAGACTGCAGGGGGTAATGATCACAGATTTGCCAAGGCTGTAGAAGCTTCGAGAAACCATTGACAAGGCTATGATTATTTTATTTAGCTCAGCACCTGGGGGGAGATTTAATTAAGCAATCTGTGTGGGGTTACGAGAGACTCATATGTGGTGAAGAGGAAATAATTTTCTTCCTTGAACAGAGCATTCAGTAACAGAGAACTTTCAAGGAATTATTAACAGTTTTCTTTTACAATCAAAGCATAGGATTTGGAACTCGAGGGCGGCACGGTGGTGCAGCGGTAGAGTTGCTGCTTTACAGTGCATGCAGCGCCAGAGACCTGGGTTTGATCCCGACTACGGGTGCTGTCTGTACAGAGTGTGTACGTTCTCCCCATGACCGCGTGGATTTTCTCTGAGATCTTCGGTTTCCTACCACACTCCAAAGACGTACAGGTTTGTAGGTTATTTGGCTTGTAATGATGTAAATTGTCCCTAATGTGTGGGATGGTGTTAATGTCCGGGAACTTGAAAAGATTTGAGCACTCCCATCTTCAGCTAATGTGAGCATGGTGACAAAATGACCACCTCCCATGCTATAATTGTTAATAATGCAACAGTACATGTGATTTGGTTTTGAAGATATTTGCATGTATTAAGAGACCATCTCCAATGATATGATGACTGCATATGCTAATCTTTTGTGGGTCTCGTAATTTGTTATTTGAGCTAGTTTAACGAGGTGGATTCAAAAACTACTGCCTGACAAAAGCATGTGGATGGCCTATTAAAATCCACCAGTTACTTTGCTCGGTAATGTTCCACGTAACTCCCGCAAAAGACACAAAGTGCTGTAGTAAAGGGCCTGACCCACTGCGGGGACCTAATTTGCGAGTTTAGAAGAGTTTGCGCTCGACTCAAACTCGCAGCATGGTCGACACATGGTCCTAGGAGGTCTATATAACTCTCGAGAGAAGTTCCTGCATACTCGAGGCCTCAGTTTGGACGAGGAGTATTTTTTAGCATGCTGAAAATTGTCCACGAGTAAAAATTGGTCGGCATGGAAAAAATCGATACTTTTTTTACTCGTAGGTTTAGTCGAAGCAGGATGTAGTAGGTCGGCATGTTATTCGTAGGTAATCGTGGGTAGTCGAAGGTAGTCTTCACTCTCCACTATTCAGTGTCCAATTTTCCCGAAGCTAGTCAAAGTTAGTCTTCAACATAGTCGAAGGAGGCCGAAGGAGATCGAAGGAGGTCTTCTACATAGTCAAAGGAGGTCATAGGAGGTGTTCTACGTTGGCGATACAACAAGACCATGACACTTTTTGAAACTCTCCTTAACTCTTGTAAACTCGCAAATTAGGTCCCCGCAGTGGACAGGCCCTTAACTCAGCAGGTCAAGCAGAATATCTGAGGAACATGGATTGATGAGGTTTCGGGTCAGGACCCTTCTTCAGACAGATTGTAGAAGCAGAGGGGGGAGGGGAGTAGGCTGGGAGAGAGGTGGGGTGGGACAAAGCCTGGCAAGTGTCAGAGGGTTTATGTCCCTGTCCCACTTAGGAAACCTGAACGGAAACCTCTGGAGACTTTGCGCCCCACCCAAAGTTTCCGTGCGGTTCCCGGAGGTTTCCAGAGGTTTTTGTCAGTCTCCCTACCTACTTCCACTACCTGCAACCTCCGGCAACCACCTGCAACCTCTGGGAACCGCACGGAAACCTTGGGTGGGGCGCAAAGTCTCCAGAGGTTTCCGTTCAGGTTTCCTAAGTGGGACAGGGGCATAAAGATGAGGGGGGGGGGGGGGGGGGGCGGGATTGGCAGATTGTTAGACGAACACCAGAGATGAACAGACATAAGTGTGAGATAAGGTAAAGAGGCATGTAGTGTGAAGCAAAGAGGAAGGAATATAGGTGGAAGGGTATGGGAGGATGGGGTAAGAGTGCACATCCAGGTGGAGCACACAGTGGGAGATAAAAGAGGGGTGGTTGTTTGCCTAAAATTGATGAATTTAATGTTGATATCATTGGGTTGTGAAATGTGTTCCTCCATTTTACGCATGACCTCACTCTGGCAATGGACGAGGCCTTGGGTAGCATACAACTCAATGGTATGAACATTGAATTCTCCAGTTTTATGTAAATATCCCCCCTTTTCTCTTCCCAATTCCCCAACTGAATGTGCACCTATTTTTCCTCTTCCTGTCAACCAAACACTCCTTTCACCTGTATCCACTCATCACTCTCCACACTTTGTCCTGCCTCCACCCCTCTTCCAGCCTTCTCCCCCCTTTTATACTTACTGCGAAGAAGGGTCACGACCCAAAATGCCGCCTATGCATATTCTCCAGAGATGCTGCTGGACCCTCCTGTTACTCTGTGTCTTTTTCAGTAAACCAGCATCTGCAGTTCCTTGTGTCTAACAATTTCTTATGTTCTGTAGACCTTCTGAATTACCCACCCAAAGCTGGATGGTTCCTTCTTTTAAAGTAGTTAGTAAGTTTTGGTGATGCCTCAATCTAATTTTAACTCTAGTATGTCAGGAGAATGCTGCAAGTTTCCTGATACTTCAATTTCCATCCAATGAATTAGTGAAAATTCAGTGGAATATTTAACAAATCTGAGCTAATATGCATTTTTATTGTGGAATAAAGATCTCACAGGAAATATGATCCCCCGTATCCACCGAAGAATAAGATATTAGGCTGAAAAGCTTACAATGATGGAAAGAATAGTAGCAGACATGGGGATTAGGAGAATGTTTAAAATTATAAAATGGAT
Source organism: Amblyraja radiata (assembly GCF_010909765.2). Lineage (NCBI taxonomy): Eukaryota > Metazoa > Chordata > Chondrichthyes > Rajiformes > Rajidae > Amblyraja > Amblyraja radiata. The sequence goes on from NC_045977.1 coordinate 9,886,859, forward strand.
AGGATGAGAATGAATGTGAAATTAATAAGAGAAGGAGAAACCAATTGTTGGATCTTCCTCGAGTAAATAAAAGAGGAAAAGCATAGCAAAAGCAATTTGTTTTGTCTACAGTAAGCTTAGACGTAGGTAATTAAAAGAAAGGTTAAAAGAGAGGTTGGCTTATTTTTTTTGTTATCTGTTTTTCTATAAGAAGAAACGAGAAGAATATTTAAAGATTTTCTTCTTTCCGTGTCCATCTTGTTACGAATGTTGACCTCGCTGTTATCGCCCGTCCTGAAAAGGACGCAAGCTTCTGGCGACAATCAGTGGAAGCCATCACTTGTCGCAATAGATGATGTTGGTTCCAGAATTAGCTCAGGATACTTTCAGTCTCCAGCCCCGCGACGTGGACACTTCTGCTAGATTCTGCGGGCCATATCTACAGATAATAGACACCAATGGACAAAAGAACAGCTAAGTGGTTAGTTATGGCCAATAGCGAAGTGGTTGACTCTTATTTGCCCTTTGAGATGACACAAGTGCTGTCACTGCGCGTTGAGGGGTCGGGACCCAACGGGTCCCTCTTGGTCTAGTAAAATGTAAAATTGTCCCTGGTGTGTGTAGGATAATATTAATGTGCGGGAATCGCTGGTCGGCATGGACTCGGTGAGCCAAAGGCCTGTTTCCGTGCTGTATCTCTAAACTAAATTAATCCACACTAAACTAAACTAATTTCGTTTATTTTAGTTTAATTTTGAGATACAGCGCAGAAACAGAACCCTTTGGCTCACCGAGTCCACGCCGAACAGCAATTGCCGCATGCTAGCAGTATCATACACACTAGGGACAATTTACAATGACACCAAGCCAATTAGCCTACAAACATGTACGTGCGAGGAAAGCGGAGATCTCGGAAAAAACCCGCGCAGGTTACGCGGATAACGTACAAACTCCGTACAGACAACACCTGCAGTCAGGATCAAACCCGGGTCTCTGGCTCTGTAAGGCAGTAACTCTACCACTGCGCCACCGTGCCAGATTAAAATCTGAATGATGAACAGTAAATATATTATTCTTATTTAAGAACTGTAGAGGGAATGTAAAAATGTATAGACCAATGAACAGATCATTCATTATCAGGTAAGTGCTGGAATCATTTATTGAGAAAGTAATAATGGAGCATTTAAAAATGCATAACATTATTAGACAGAGTCAGCATAGTTTAATGAAAAATAGATTGTGTTTAATAGATTTATCAAAACTATTAGAAGATGAGACTGGGAAGATTGATAAAGGGTGCCAGTGGATGTAATACTGACTTTCCCTGACTCTCAGTTTGAAGAAGGGTCTCGACCCGAAACGTAACCTATTCCTTTTCTCTAGAATGACCCGCTGAGATACTCCAGCTTTTTGTGTCTATCTTCGGTTTAAACCAGCATCTGCAGTTCCTTCCTATACATAATATATTTGAATGTCCAAAATCCATGTGATAAGGTGCCGCTGACAAGCTTACCCCATGTAGGGGCACATGAGGCTGAGGATAGCCTATTATAGATAATGGGAAATCTTTTAAGATTTATGAGTTCTATCTTCGTCTGGCATGTGGGCCTCCCAATCTAGACAGTTGGTTTCTCTCGGACGATGCTGAGTTTTCCAGTGTAGTCCTAGCTCAAATTTACAACAATAGGTTGGCTCCAAAATGTTTGGTTAGTGGGTCATGTCTAGAGAATTCCTTCACAGGTCATTGACGGCAGTGGAGGCCAAGACATTTGGCATTTTTAGGGCCGAGATTGATAGGCTCTTGATTAGTAAAGGTGTCAATGGTTAAGGAAAGAAGACAGGAGAATGGGCTGTGAGGGAAAAATTGATCAGCCATGATCAAATGGCAGAGTAGACTCGATGGGCTGAATGGCCTAATTCTGCTCTTATGGTCTTGTCGATCCAAGGTGTTTTGTCAAACTGGATCAGAATTAGCTTGATAGGAGACAGCGGTAGTTGTAGATGGTAGACACAAAATGCTGGAGCAACTCAGCTGGACAGGCAGCATCTCTGGAGAGAAGGAATGGGTGACGTTTCGGGTCGCGACCCTTTTTCAGTTTGTCTGACTGCAAGTCTGTAACCAGCGGTATGCTGCAGGGATCGGTGCTGGAACCTTTCTTGTTGTCATGTATATAAATGACTTTGGATAAGAATATCTGTGGTCTGGTATGTAGGTTTGCTTATGACACTTAGATTGGTGGAGTTTCAATTTTTTTTCGTTACCCAACTATTCTGCAAATCGAAAACCCCCTCACCTGAGTTCACTAATTACCTGCCATAAATTGTCCTGCCCATCCACTCTTCCAGCTTTCCTAACCTCCATGTTCCCTATCCATGTTCCCCAGGGATGCTGCCTGACCTGCTGGATACGCCAGCATTTGGTGTTCTTGTTTGTAAACCAGCATCTGCACTGCCTTGATTCAAAATCTTGATCAATTCAATGTCAGGCTTAGAGTAGGTTGGAGGCATAAGAGGCTCCAGATGCCAGAAGCTGGAGTTAAACAAAGGAGAATGCTGGTGGAACTCAGCGGGTTAGAGATCAGCTTTAGAGGGAAATGGACAGTCAACATTTTGGGTCAAGACACATTGAAAGAGTAGATGCCCAGGATAGAGAAGTGGAGGCAAGGATTGGGGCAAGAACTAGCAAATAATAGTTGGAATGTGTAGGAAGAAACTTCTTCTTCTTCTTGCGTATGGCGTGCACAGCCTAAAGTTGTAGGACAACTTGTTCTATTTGATCTTATTTGATTGTGCACGCCAGGTTGATTGCATTCGTCGAAACAGGGCGGACCACGTGAAGGTTGCAATCTCCCACCCCGAAGAAACTGCTGATGCTGGTTTACACCAAAAATAGACTAAAAACGCTGGAATAACTCAGCGGGACAGGCAGCATCTCTGGATAGAAAGAATGGGTGCCATTTCGAGTCTTCAGTCTGAAGAAGGGTATCGACCCTAAACGTCACCCATTCCTGCTATCCAGTAATAATGGGATACAGGTTAGGAGGGTTAATTGACAGAACCATTGTCCGGTGCGTTTAATTAGATGAGTAACTATAATGGGCAGAAACAGGAGGAATTCTTGCTGTCACGGCCTATTCCACATCAATATTCTGTGTGCAACTCTGATTTTGCACATTGGGGGCAAGTCCAGCCCCCTGCTGTGGGAAGATGTGAGAAAACAATGGGTGTGACTTCCTGCAGAGCTACAGAAGGTCAGCCCATTTGGTGTTTATTTTACACTTCCCTGAAACTCAAATATTTCATTCGTCATTCTTCCAATCTCTACTTTCTAATCTTGACTTGATTTGTTTGCTTTGGCCCTTTTGCTAAGGTTAACGATTTGACCATATGTTTAGGAATACGTTATTACAGTAGGACATTCTAAATCTGTGAGCCAAATTGAATAAGATTCAAATTTATCGGTGATGCTGCTTACAAATATTTTTTGTGAAGACAAGGATATGATAGAAAAATAAATCCTCTTAATAGGCTCTTCCAGAATTCATTTTCCTGTCCACTCAAAGCTTTACCGTAAGTCTTAGTTCTCCTTATAGATTGATCTTCTAAGCTTTATCCACTGTTTTCCTTTTAAAATTCTATCCACTTGGTGTTTCTAACCTTTAGATCACTAGAAAAACAATTGTGTGATTACTAGAAGATCGAAACAAAATGCTGGAGTAACTAAGCAGGATCGGCAACATATCTGGAGAGAAGGAATGAGTGACGTTTCGGGTGGAGACCCTTCCTCAGACTAGAGTCAGGGGAAAGGGAAATTGGAGATATAGACAGTGATTTGGAGAGATATAGAACAAATGAATGAAAGATATGCAAAAAAGCAACGATGATAAAGAAAACAGGCCGTTGTTTGCTAGGTGTGAATGAGAACATGGTGTGACTTGGGTGGGGGAGGGATGGAGAGAGAGAGAATGTAGGGGTTACTTGAAGTTAGCAAAATCAATATTCATACGACTGGGTTCTAAGCTGCCCAAGTGAAATATGAGATGCTGATCCTCCAATTTGCATTTAGCATCATGGATGAGACCTAGGACAGAAAGATCAGTGTGGGAATGGGAAGGGGAATGAAAGTGTTAGGCAACCGGGATATCAGGTAGGTCCGGGCGGACTGAGCGAAGGTGTTCAGCAAAATGATCGCACAGTCGACGTTTGGTCTCGCCGATGTATAAGAGTCCAGAATGGGGAGGAATCTGCCTGCAGACAGGAATTAACACGGCTGGCATCCTGGTGCCATGACAACAACCTGGAGCTCAATGCTCTTCAGCCGGTGGAATTGATTGTAAACTTTAGGAGAGCTCCCGCTCCCCTCCCCCCACTCACCATCAACAACACCACAGTCACATCTGTGGTAGACAAAATGCTGGAGAAACTCAGCGGCTGAGGCATCGTGTATGGGTCAAAGGACCATTTTGGGTGGAGATCCTTCTTCAGAATCTATGGAGTCATTTAAGTGCCTTGGAACCATCATCTCCAGGGACCTTAAATGGGAGGCCACCATCGACTCCACAGTCAAAAAGGCCCAACAGAGAATGTACTTCCAGTGGCAACCGAGAAAACACAACCTGCCACAGGCAATGATGGTCCAGTTTTATACGGCCATCATAGAGTCTGTCCTCAACTTCTCCATCATGGTCTAGTTTGGCTCAGCCACCAAGCACGACATCCGGAGGCTGCAGTGTATCGTTCGACCAGCTGAGAAGGTTATTGGCTGCGACCCTTCCCCCCCATTGACAAACTGTACACTGCAAGGGCCAGGAAGCGAGCGGGCAAGATCATCTCTGACCCCTCTCACCCTGGCCACAAACTCTTTGAAGCACTTCCCTCTGGAAGGCGACTCCGGACTGTCAAAGCCGCCACAGCCAGACATAAAAACAATTTTTTTCCACGAGCAGTCGCTCTACTGAACAGCCAAAAATCTGTAGCCTCCTTTTGCTCTGGTGTTTAATATTTAATTCTTCAAATGTTTAAATTATAATATTTTATTTTTAATTGTCTACTGTATATCGTGTTGTTACTTGCGAGCAAAGCACCAAGGCAAATTCCTTGTATGTATACAGTGCATTCAGAAATTATTCAGACCCTTTCACTTTTTCCACATTCTGTTACGTTACAGCCTTATTTTGAAATGGATTAAATTCTTTTTTTATCATCAATCTACACACAATACCCCAGAATGAAGAAGCAAAAACAGGTGCTTAGAAATTTATGCAAGGTGATTAAAATGAAATAACTGAAATATCACATTTACATAAGTATTCAGACCCTTTGCTATGACACTCAAAATTGAGCTTAGGTTCATCCTGTTTGCATTGATTATCCTTGAGATGTTTCTACAACTTGATTGGAGTCCACCAGTGGTAAATTAAATTGATTGGACATGATTTGGAAAGGCACGCACCTGTCTATATAAGGTCCCACAGTTGACAGTGCATGTCAGAGCAAAAACCAAGCCATGAAGACGAAGGAATTGTGTGTAGACCTCCAAGACAGGATTGTGTCGAGACACAGATCTGGGGCAGGGTATAAAATAATTTCTACAGCATTGCAAGACCCGAAGAGCACAGTGGACTCCGTCATTCTTAAACGGAAGAACTTTGGAACCACCACGACTCTTCATAGAGCTGGCCGCCCGGCCAAACTGAGCAATCGGGGGAGAAGGGCCTTGGTCAGGGAGGTGAGCAAGAACTCAATGGTCACTCTGACAGAGCTCCAGAGTTCCTCTGTGAAGATGGGAGAACCTTCCAGAAGGACAACTATATCTGCAGCACTCCACCAATCAGGCCTTTATGGTAGAGTGGCCAGATGGAAGCCACTCCTCAGTAAAAGGCACATGACAGCCCGCTTGGAGTTTGCCAAAAGGCACGAGAAACAAGATTCTCTGGTCTGGTAAACCAAGATTGAACTATTTGGCCTGAATGCCAAGCGTCACGTCTGGAGGAAACCAGGCACCGCTCATCACCTGGGCCAAAACTATACCTACAGTGAAGCATGGAGGTGGCAGCATCATGCTGTGGGGATGTTTTTCAGCGGCAGGAACTGGGAGACTAGTCAGGATCGAGGGATAGATTAATGGAGCAAAGTACAGAGAGATCCTTGATGAAAACCTGCTCCTGAGCGTTCTGGATCTCAGATTGGGGGGGAGGTTCACCTTCCAACAGGACAATGACCCTAAGCACACAGCCAAGACAACGCAGGAGTGGCTTTGTGACAAGTCTGTGAATGTCCTTGAGTGGCCCAGCCAGAGCCTGGACTTGAACCTGATTGAACATCTCTGGAGAGACCTGAAAATAGCTGTGCATCGACGCTCCCCATCCAACCTGACAGAACTTGAGAGGATCTGCAGAGAATGGGAGAAATTACCCAAATTCAGGTGTGCCAAGCTTGTAGCATCATACCCAAGAAGACTTGAGGCTAGAATTGCTGCCAAAGGTGCTTCAACAAAGTACTGAGTAAAGGGCCTGAATACTTATGTAAATGTGATATTTCTGTTATTTATATTTAATTACTTTGCAAAAATTTCTAAACAACTGTTTTCGCTTTTTCATTATGGGGTATTGTGTGTAGACTGATGATTTAAAAAAAAAAAATGTGGACAAATTGAAGGGGTCTGAATACTTTCTGAATGCACTGTACATACTTGACTAATAAAATCAATTCAATTCATCTTGAACAATAGATGAGGTTGGAGGAGGTTCCTCCAATCTCTCCTGCAGTTGCAGGGGAAGATACCTGCACAGTGGGTGGGAAGGGATGAATTAACCAAGGAGATGCGGTGGGAACGGTCTCTGCGATTTTAATGTCTTTTATGCCTTTCAGTGCACCGTGTTTCTTCAATTGGGTAATTTTGTATTATTTTCAGTGGTTTTTCCTTTGCCTCTGTAGCCCTTCTGGAATAGCACATAGCAGTTAACTATCCGTCTATGTTTTGCAGGGGTTTGCATGTGCATGGAAATCATCTCATCCAGATATCATTCTATGACTGACATTATGCAACCACGTTATTTCCCGAGAGAGCTGACCACGTTATTTCCCGAGTTAACTGGGTTTTAACGCCCTGGTTTCAATTCCTTCATTTGGAACCTTTTGCTATTGGAATACCACTGTCATTACTGAAATCAAATGAATTTCTGTATCCTTGGGAGATACTGTATCACCATCCCCGAGATGACTACTTTAGTATCAATTATAATTGATTTGCGTTGTACAGTGAAAAGGTTTTGTTGCGTGCTGACCAGTCTGCGGAAAGACAACACGTGATTACAATCGAGCCATCCACAATTTACAGATACATGATAAAGGGGATAACACGAATAACGTTTAGCGCAGGGGTCGGCAACCTTGATCTGCATACGGGCCGGTTGGCATGTCTGTGAGCGGATGGCGGGCCATATCTACCACGTGTTCACATGGATCTCGCTCCGAATGGCAGGCATCAAATCACGTGTTCACATAGATCGCGAGGGCGCCACCCGGAGCACTGGCCCCTAGTAACGGGTGCTCACGAACACGACGTACCTACGGACCATGTCCTTGGCTCTGTCCTGAAGGCAGTGGCTCAAATACTCAAACTCACTCCTCCCCGGCCTATTGACAACCCCGATCCCGACAGTGAAGCCCAGACACAGAATGTGCGTGGCCGTGCCGGCGGCTTTGCGCAGGATGCGGTACAGCCAGAGCTAGGTCGTCGGCCCCACTCGGGCGCACGGTGGCTCCAAAATTGCGGCGGCCAGCGCAGGCCTCCTTGCGTCACGTCTCCTCGGGCCCGTGAAGTACCGGAGATGAAGGAAGGCTGCGGGCCGGATGACTGCGGGGGAAAAAACAAACCTGCTGGCCGGTGATTCCGGGTTACGGGCCGCATTCGGCCCGGGGGCCGTAGGTTGCTGACCCCCGGTTTAGTGCAAGATAAACTCCAGAATAAAAAGAAAGATCAGTGTTCTACAACGAGACAACGATACCAGTGTCCCCACAACTGGGATTCGAGCGTGTGGTTCTAAACCTTATGTTTGACAAAGCCATGATAATTACATTTTTAGAGTCATTTATTCTGCAAATGAATTTATATGCATGATTTCTTAGGATAGCTTCTAAAGTACTGACTCCTGCAGCCACAAACATTTTACTAGCACTACACCATCTAGGTTTCCTTAGCTGTGTTCTCATGGCATCATTGTAGGCCTCCTTTCGTCTCTGTAAACTTGTCTTTCCGTAGTTTGACCATGGGTGCGCAGTATAGAGTGGTGTGTAATATGCTCTGAACAGAGACATCTTCACCACATCTGTACATGCACCAAACCTACGCAAGAGAATATATGCCTGTACATACAGCATACGTCATTGCCTATAAATATCCTCATCATCTGTCATTTGTTCTGTAATAAAATGCCCAAGATATTTTACCTTATTACAGACACCAAGATTATTTTCAGACAATTTAAAATCAGGATATTTTAGACATTTATCCTCTTTGGTTTTACAGATCATAACAGCACTCTTACAAGCATTTATTTAATATTATGTTCCACACCATACACTGAACATATAGTAAGGAGCTGCTGGAGACCAGCGTTAGATGGACTAAAAACCACAAGATCATCTGCATATATAATATGGTTCACTAAAATATTACCAATCATGCACCCAGTATTACAGGCTTTCAATTGCTTGGCCAGATCATCAATATAAAACAATTTTGAGTCTATCTTTATGCTTTAATCATGTTAGTTGGCACTTGAAAAGCTGTTGAAGTGAACAGTTTTTCAAATGTGACTTTTTTGCCCATGGTTTTAATAACAAAACACAACCAAAGTGTAGTGAAGATTCTCTTCAATCCAGAAAGTGGTTAGAATGTGGATTCTCCTGCCACGTGGTACAGTTGTGATTCCTCCAAGAGGAAGCTAAATAATGATTCCACGAGAAAAGATAAGGTTTACTAATTCATGCTTACTAAGAACAATGTTTTTTTGCACTTTTGGCCACCCTGAAACAAAGTTCCAGGTGTAGATGTCAGTCTGGATCTAATAAAAGAGTTTCTGAGGGAGCTGAGAGGGTCAGGCAGCATCTGTGCAGGCAAACGAAAAGTCAATATTTTGGGCCGATACCCTGCCTCAGGACTGCATCTTAAGCCTCTGCTGTCATCATTCTAGATGTGTACTACATGATGTACTACATAGTCACATAATGTTGTTTACATTCCAACAGAATATTATATCGAATAGCCAAGATATTAGAAATGAATGCATATTGAATTATAAATATGTATACTTCTAGCAGCTAGAAAGCCGTCCTGGTAATAATAAAACTATTCATGTTAAACGGATGCAAGAAGATGTTCTCTCAAAAGTTCTGAAATATGCAGTGTTAAATCTATGGAAAGTAGTGGTCAAAACATTTTATTTAGAAAATCAGTACCAACTACACATCAGTGTTGATCATTGTTATGTTAACTATAGTAAAATAGAATAATGCAGCATGTTGAAGTGCCCCAGAAATAGCAAACTGCGTTATCTCACTTGGAGCCTTCTGTTGCTATTTCAAATGATGTGTATTTTGCACTTCACACAATCAAGGGCATGATGTTGACCAGAGAGCTGCTGCCCTGCCTGAGGGGACCGCAGTCAAATTGTTCACTGCTTTGCAGAGCAGCCGTACGAACGTCTGGCTGGAAGAAAGTAATGTGCATGACAACCAAATGTTTGCCAACACGTCATGCAGAAATGTCTGTAACTTAGCCCAGATTGTGAGCCAAGTCAATGTTTGGAAATTAATATTTCCCAGGCGATCGAGGCAAGAAGCAGACTGCACCTGAACACACATTTCAGCTAGACCGACCCACTAATCAGATCTTTATAAAAACGCATGTACATGCGGACTGATAATACCCAATATCCACTTGAAGTGCTGTATGATTAATTTTTGATCATTCTTTTCCTTGCTGTTCATGCAGTGAACCCCCCCCCCCCCCCCCCCCACCCACCCCCTCGGTCTTCCTAAATTGCTTGTGCTATTCTTTATTACAGTGCTATCGAAATATCTGAACCGTTAGTTAATAAAATAAAGACAATAGCAGAACAAGACTTCTTGTCTTGTCATGTGGGTAGCACTATGTACTTCTCGTCAAGTACCATTAGTTGTCATGGTAATTGATGAATGAACCCGATTCACACTGGACCTTCACAGCTAAATGAGATTTGTTTGGGCATTTTATCTCCTAATTTCCTTGTCCTCTCTGTTCTTGATGGACGTTTAGACTGGAGTGAGATTTCATGGGATGTTGCATTAGCATTTCAGTGTTGAAGAACTTATTATGATATTTTTTCTACATAAGCCTCGACAAAACCATAACGGGTGTGTTATTGCAGGCAGTTATATCTAAGCTCCATATTTTCCTACTTGCCATCTACAATCATGACAACTTGCACTTATGTAACATCTGCTGACCACCAAAATACAAAATTTCATATTGAGGCAAATAAGGATATATTAGGTCATTTGGCTGCAGACTGAGTTTAGTTTAGTTTTTAGTTTAGAGATACAGTGCGAAAACAGGCCTTCGGACCACAAGAGTCTGCACCGACCAGCGATCCCCACACATTAACACAAGCCTACACAGACTAGGGACAATTTACGCCTATACCAAGTATACAAACCCAAGCCAATTAACCTACAAACCTGTACATCTTTGGAGTCATAGCAGGCTACAATGTGGAAACAGGCCCTTCAGCTCAACTTGCCCACACCGGCCAACATGTCCCAGCCACACTAGTTCCACCTGCCCGCATTTGGTCCATATTCCTCCAAACCTGTCCTAACCATGTACCTGTCTAATTATTTCTTAAATGTCGGGATGGTCCCAGCCTCAACTACCTCCTCTGGCAGCATGTTCCATACACCCACCACCCTTTGTGTGAAAAAGCTACCCCTCAGATTCCTATTAAATCTTTTCCCCTTAACCTTAAACCTAGTTCGTCTGGTCCTCGATTCACCTACTCTGCGCAAGAGACTCTGTGCATCAACCCGATCTATTCCTCTCATGATCTTATAAACCTCTATAAGATCACCCCTCATCCTCCTGCACTCCAGGGAATAGAGCTCCAGCCGACTCACCCTCGCCCTATAGTTCAGACCCTCCAGCCTTGGCAACATCCTTGTAAATCTTCTCTCTACACAGTGTACAAGAGTGTGGGAGGAAGATCTCAGTGAAAACCCACACAGTTACAGCGAGAACATACAAACTCCGTACAGACAGCACCCATAGTCAGGATCGTACCCGGGTCTCCGGCGCTGCAAGCGCTGTAAGGCAGCAACTCTACCGCAGCGCCACCGTGTCCCCCTGAGGTTGAATAAGTAGGTGAAAAGAGTAAAAATGTGGAAAAATGCCAAGATTTCTGGAGGGAATTCTATTTATTACACTTCCATCAGAGTTATTAGTACTTAGATTGTTATTTTACTGTAACCTGGAGATGCTGAAACTAATTGAAATATGTCATGCTGGTTTCATTAATTAATTCATCACATTACACTGGCGATTCAAGATGTTTCTCAATAATATTTAAATTATAATATTAATTAGTTTGTGTGAGTTAGTTGAAATAGTTGTGGGCATATTCCTCTCTGAGCTCTGGTGATATTACAGAATAATTCTTTCTTGTATCAATAGAGCATCGTAGACAAGTAAGTAAAGGGCTATGGCTATATTTCTTGGAGAATTTTATTTGTTCTTAATATTCCATTGATGAGAATACAAGATATTTTTATCCATTGGGGATCATGACATTGAGTATGTGCTTATCATGTAAGAGTAGGTATGACCATCCATAATCTCTGAAATTAGCTGATTAGTTGCCTTGGGAAGGAGATATGTTTTGCCATGAGTTGTTCTTGTGGCTAGACCCCCAGTTTCAATTGGCCATCCACAAAATGTCAATGGAAAGTGTCTGTCCCCCAAGCAAGAAAGGCAAACTGAAGAGTAAATAAAGCTAGATTTGGGCATTATTAAAGAATATCATTAAGAAAGGTAGACAAAAGTGATGGGGAAACTCAGTGGGTGCAGCAGCATCTATGGAGCAAAGGAAATAGGCAACGTTTCGGTCCGAAATCCTTCTTCAGACTGATCATTAAGAAAGGTTTTGAAGGGAAGGAATAATTTAAAATCTGTCTTTAGTCTCAATGGGCAACTTCCTAAGCAATAGGAAGTCAGTGTTAGAGAGGTGAAAAAGTTAAAAAGACTAATAACTAGCAACAGTTGAACATGCTTTAATAATTCCTCCTTGATATGTCTTTCAGCTTGATCCGGAGAATACTGGTTTCATTGCTGTGGAGCACTTTTCCAATCTGCTTCAGAGCCATGAATTGCAGCTGGATCCAACCAAACTTGAGATGCTGTTTGCTCTTGTACAGAGCAACGAGCAGGGCCAAATCTGCTACCAAGAGTTTGTCAACCTGGTGAGTAACAAAGTTATGCAAAAAATGTGGCACAGTGCCAAAGTGAGCCATGTTATTGATAGATATCTACGGTGAACTGAATGTAGAGATACTAGGAGCATGAGAGATGATGCCATGATGTGAAACAGATTTATGAAGAGTACAATTTGTATTTCCTTTCCTTGGATGCTTTGTTTATCACTTGCACTGGTGTGACTTTGAACTAAATTGATTGTTTTTTTTTAAGTTGTTGAATGGGCTATCTCATAATTCCTTATTCCTACAGAAACATTCACTGCAATGATTTTGAACGATTACTTGATTCAAAGCTTCTGTTTGTTTCGTGAAGTCTTACTGCAGTAAAGTTGCTGTCATCCATTTTACCAATGGTGTTCGTCACATAATATGCTGGTTGGAGAGCAGACGGAGCAAGGAGCGAAGCGTGATGAGGGCCTTGTCTTATTTAACCATATTGCTGCCCTTCGAGGGTGAAACTGAGCATTGGTTGGGTAGCAAAATGGGCATTAACAAATTATCTGCCAACCCTCACACTTCTGATTTAATGTGCAAGATTATGGAAACATGATGTGTAGATGGTGGCAGAAGGTGCCTAATTTACATGAACTTATTTTCCAGAAGGAACAAGGGAACAAAACAGCTTGTGTGTAATGTTACTGCAATAGATGCCAGAGAAAATTGAGTGATCCTTGAAACAGGGGCTCAGCTGGTGGCAATACCAGGTTTAGTTTCGTCTAGTTTGGAGATCCAGCGCGGAAACAGGCCCTACGGCTCACCGAGTCCACACCAACCAGCAATCCCTGCACATTAACACTATCCTACACACATTAGGGACAATTTACACTTATACCAAGCCAATTAACCTACAAATCTGTAAGTCTTTGGAGTGTGAGAGGAAACCGAAGATCTCGGAGAAAACCTACGCAGGTCACGGGGAGAACGTACAAACACTGTACGGACAGCACCCGCAGATAAAATTACACCCTAGCCTTGATTTTCAGATATTGTACTGAGGTATCAAAATTGTACCATCGTATCAACTTTGGAGTTTTCATTGCAGTGTTAATGCAGGTGAATATTGTTTTTGAAGAGCTAATAGTGTTTAATTATCACATATACTGACTCTCCAGGCCCTTTAAGGCAATAACGCACAAATAAATATCCAATAATAAAGAATGCGAAAAATTAATAATCAGTAGTACTAGGTAACCAGACCTTAACAATGCTAAGTCCCTGGTGCAACCAAAACCAAGTCTTTAGCCAATCATAGTTGCTGAGGCAGAGTTGTCGTTAGTGTTGTGCAGTGTTCAGGAGCCTGATGGTCGCTGGAAGAAGCTGTTCTTGAACCTGAAGGTCACTTTTGCACCAGTGAAGGGAAGCTCCCTGTTAAATATCTCTCCCTTTTGAACCAAGTTGTGCATAATTCTGACTGGTGTCAAAAATGTTTACAGTTTCTTACTACCTTGCAGCGGGATCTTGATCGGTTGGGCAGGTGGATTGAGGAATTATTATTGGAATTTAATACAGAAAAACGCAAGGAGTTGGATTTTGGGAAGTCTAACCAGGGCAGGACCTACACAGTGAATGGAAGTACTCTGGGGAGTGTTGTAGAGCAGAAGGATCTCGGAGAGCAGGTACACAGTTCCTTGAAAGTGGCGTCACAGGTAGATAGGGTAGTCAGGAAGGCTTTCAGCACATTGGCCTTCATCAGTCAGAGTATTGAATATAGAAGTTGGGAGGTCATGTTACAGTTGTACAAGATATTGCTGAGGCCACATTTAGAGTATTGTGTTCAGTTTTGGTCACTGTATTACAGGAAAGATGTTGTTGAAGCTGAAAAGGCTGAAGAGAAGATTTACAAGGATGTTGCCAGGACTCGATGGTCTGTGCTACAGGGAGAGGTTGAGCAGGCTAGGACTTTATTCCTTGGAGCGCAGGAGGGGAGATCTTATAGAGACGTATAAGATCATGAGAGGAATAGATAAGGTAAAGTATTTTACCCAGTGTAAAAGAATCAAGAACCAGGTTGAACCAGTTATGTAGAAGACAGGTTTAAGGTGAGGGGAGAAAGATTTAATAGGAACCTGAGGGGTAACATTTTTACACAAAGGGTGGTAGGTATTTGGAACGAGTTGCCGGTGGTGGTAGTTGAGGCAGGTAGTATCACAACATTTATAAAATATTTGGACAGGTACTGTACATGGATAGACAATAGACAATAGGTGCAGGAGTAGGCCATTTGGCCCTTTGAGCCAGCACCGCCATTCACAGTGATCAGGGCTGATCATCCACAATCAGTACCCCGTTCCTGCCTTCTCACCATATCCCCTGACTCTGCTATCTTTAAGAATTTAATACAGAAAAACGCAAAAGGGGTTGGATTTTGGGGTGTCTAACCAGGGCAGGACCTACACAGTTAATGGAACGACTCTGGGATTGGATAGGTTTTGAGGGATATGGGCCAAACCCAGGCAGGTGGGCCAAGTCCAGTGTCTTTAGCAGAAAGCTATTTGGCCCATCAAGTCTATGCTAGCTCTCAAATTATTCTCTCACTCCCCAAATTATTTTCCAATCACTATTCGCTCTCATACTTAATTCCCTCAACATCCAACTCTACCAGGGTTAATTTTCTGTCGCAAATTAATCTACCAATCAGCACAGCTATGGCAGGATGCTGGAGCATCCACAAACTTAGTTTAGTTTAATGTTGTCACCGAGGTACAGTAAAAATCTTTTGAGTGTTTCCCAGTCAAAGAAAAGACTATACATGAATACAATCAAACCGTTCACTGGGCACAGATAAAGGTTAAAAGTACAACATTTAGTACAAGATATAACGTTGAATTCTGATCGTTCAATTAAAGATAGTTCAAAGGGTATACAATGAGGTAGATGGGAAGTCAGGACCACACTCTAGTTGATGAGAGGACCATTTGGTTGCCCCTGAATCTGGAGGTATGTGTTTTCAAACTTATGTACCTCTTGCCTGCTGGGAGAGGGGGGAAGAGGGAATGACTGGGGGTGAGACTGGTCCTTGATTATGCTGCTGGCCTCGCCAAGGCAGCATGAAGTGCAGATGGTGTCAATGGAAAGGGGATTGGTTTGTATGATGGTCTGGGCTACGTCCACAACTCTCCGCAGTTTCCTGTGGTCTTAGATGGAGCTGTTCCCAAACTAGCCTGTGATACATCCTGAAAAAATACTTTCGATGGCGCATCTGCAAAAGTTGGTGAGGGTTGAAGCGGACATGCTGAACCTTCTAAGGAAGTAGAAGTGTGGTGTGCTTTCTTGGACTTGGCTTGGATGTGACTAGTCCAGGCCAAATTGCTGGTGATCCAAGGAATTTGAAACTTTTGACCATTTCTACTTCAGCGCCATCAATGTAGAATGTTTTATTGTTGTTTCCTCTCACAACGGGCAGATGTGTAAACATCACACAGAGGGCACCAGAGGTCAGACTTGAACCGTGCTCACTGGAGCTGTGAGACAGCAGTAGTACCTGCTGTGCCACTTGGCACAACTTAAAGAACATCACGCATAGGATGCAGATGCTGGTTTAAATTGAAGATAGACACAAATTGCTGGAGTAACTCAGCGGGACAGGCAGCATCTCTGGAGAGAAGGAATGGGTGACATTTCGGGTTGGGACCCTTCATCAGACTGACGTCATGGAAGTGGGAGGTACAGAGATAAAATGTAGTCGGAGACAGTAAGACTGGTGGGAGAACTGGGAAGGGGGAGGGGATGGAGAGTGAGGGAAATCAATGGCCATTTGAAGTTAGATAAGTTAATGTTCATACCGCTGGGGTGTAAGCTGCCCAAGCAAAATATGAGGTGCTGTTCCTCCAATTTGCGCTGGGCCTCACTCTGACAATGGAGGAGGCACAGGACAGAAAGGTTAGTGTGGGAATGGGAGGGGTAGTTGAAGTGTTGAGCAACCGGGAGATCGGGCAGGTTTAGGCGGATTGAGCGGAGGTGTTCGGCAATATGATCGCCGAGACTGCGCTTGGTCTCGCCGATATTAAAGAGTCCACACCTGGAACAGCGGATACAGTAGATGAAGTTGGAGGAGGTGCAAGTGAACCTCTGCCTCACCTGGAAAGACTGTCGGCGTCCTTGGATGGAGACGAGGGGAGAGGTATAGGGACAGGTGTTGTCATCAGGAAAGAACATTACTCTCTGTGCTGGATTTGCAGTCTTGTCTAAGAATGATAAGGACCGTGCACTAAACCATTACACCTCCCTCCCATCATTCATGCACTCTAAATTGAATGGGTTATGGCATTTTATTTGAATACTATCAGAAATATTCTCAGAAATAAGCTGTGGTATTTTATTTAATTCACATGTTTAATCGATAATGTTTTATTATTAATGTTTAATGTTTTATGTATCATTCCAAACTGTCACTGTATGTCATGTTGTCACTTGCGGGTGGAGCACCAAAGCAAATTCCTTGTATGTGAATACTTAGCGAATAAACTTATTAATTCATTCAAATGTAATCAAACTCTGGCAATAGGCATTGTTTACTGCTAGGTAAAATAGAGTTGTCATAAATGCATTGCACCCATACTTTGGACAATAAATAACCGTTGGTGCTGAGTAAATAGAAGTGAATTTTGCATCATATTCTTCCTAGGTTACTAATTTAATCCTGGTGACTTCTCCATGTGTAGGGCACCAGTTTTATGATGGGTTGACCAGTTCATATGGTATTCTGTTGTCCTGGTTTTCATTGATCCAAAAAGTAATGTTTACAGAGTGATTTGAAAATGTTTTTCATATTAGTCATAGAGTGATACAGTGTGGAAACAGGCCCTTCGGCCCAAATTGCCCACACCGGCCACCATGTCCCATCTGCACTGGTCACACCTGCCAGCATTTGGTCCATATTCCTCCAAACCTGTCCTATCAATGTACCTGTCTAATAGTTTCTTAAATGTTGGAATTGGTCCTGCCTCAACTATCTCTTCTGACAGCTTGTTCAGTACACCCACCACCCTTTGTGTGAAAAAGTTGCCTCTGGATTCCTAGTAAATCTTTTCCCCTTCACCTTAAACCTATGTCCCCTGGTCCTCGATTCACCTAATCTGGGCAAGAGACTCTGTGCGTCTACCCGATCTATTCCTCTCATGATCTTGTAGACCTCTATAAGATCACCCCTCATCCTCCTGCCTCCAAGGAGTGGAGTCCCAGCCTACTAAACCTCTCCCTATAGCTGAGACCCGCTTGTCCTGGCAACATTCTTGTAAATCATGTCCATTGAACTTTGATTCCCAATTTCTCTGAGAGCTACCTGCAGGCTGACTTGACAATAGACAATAGACAATAGGTGCAGGAGTAGGCCATTCGGCCCTGCGAGCCAGCACCACCATTCAATATGATCATGGTTGATCATCCCCAATCAGTACCCCGTTCCTGCCTTCTCCCCATATCCCCTGACTCCGCTATCTTTAAGACCTTTTAGCTCTCGCTTGAAAGTATCCAGAGAACCGGCCTCCACCGCCCTCTGAAGCTGAGAATTTCACAGACTCACAACTCTCTGTATGAAAAGTTATTTCCTCATCTCTGTTCTAAATGGCTCACTCCTTATTCTTAAACTGCGGCCCCCAGTTCTGGACTCCGCCAACATCAGGAACATGTTTCCTGCCTCTAGTGTGTCCAAATCCTTAATAATCTTATATGTTTCAATAAGATACCCTCTCATCCTTCCAAACTCCAGAGTGTACAAGCCCAGTCGCTCCATTCTCTCAGCTTATGACAATCCCGACATTCCAGGAATTAACCTTGTAAACCTACGCTGCAGTCCCTCAATAGCAAGAATGTCCTTCCTCAAATTAGGGAACCAAACCTGTACACAATTGACATTGGAACTGGCATGGCTTAGTCAGGTCTTGACTGGCGAGCTGCATTGGAATGTGCAATTGATGTTTACACTACAGTGGAATCGAAGCCCAAGGTCCAAAGGTCCAATTTCTGACAAGTTTCAGCCTGATATCATCAAGTGGGCTCTGGGACTGAACTACCATTTCTACTCCAGAAACCAGTACAAGCTTGAATCTATTCATCCATGCCTGCTGGAGCTGTTATGAATAGCTACAACGTGTCTTTGAACGATTGCCAGCTTTTTAAAAAATCATAGGTTAAGACTCCAGGATCTCAGGAGATTACCGCTAATAGACCGAATTGCATTCACAGTATGTCCTGGAACAGAGAATCGTTGTGTAAATCAGATGTTGCACTCCTGCCGCTGAAATATCCAAAGGTAGCAAAAGGGAGAATGTATTCCTTAAAAAAAAAAAACAGAATCAGACAATGTTAGGCATTATTAAAAATCTTATCCTTTGGAAATTGTACTGAAGATGACATCATGTACTGATCAATAATACATTAAATCAAAGAGAGCAAACAGTCAGTTGAGGGACAGAAGTGCATGGACCTCCGCATTTACTTCTAACGTTTGTGTTTGAAGAACTGAAGAGAGATATAAGGTCAGGAATAGAAACAAACAGCATTTGGCTCTATTGTAATACTCACTGGATCAATTGGAATGCAGAGGCAAACCTCACCAGTCACTTTCAATAGATAAATATTCAGATGCAAGCCTTTACACTTGTCTGGCAAATAAACATTAGACTTCTAAGGACAGAGTCCCCCTTGTCTTCTCCTTCCACCCCATCAGCCGTCGCATGCAGCTAGTAATCTTCCAAATTTTCGCCACCTCCAACGGGATCCCACTACTGGCCACATCTTCCCATCTCCACCCCTTTCTGCATTCCATAGAGACCGGTCCCTCCGAAACTCCTTATGTTAACTCGTCCCTTCCCACCAAAACTACCCCCTCCCCAGGTACTTTCCCCTTGCAACCGCATGAGATACAACTCCTGCCCCTTTACCTCTCCCCTCGACTACATCCAAGGACCCTGACAGTCTTTCCAGGTGAGGCAGAGGTTCACTTGCACCTCCTCCAACCTCATCTACTGTATCCGCTGTTCCAGGTTTCAACTTCTCTACATCAACGAGACCAAGCGCAGGCTCAGCGATTGTTTTGCTGAACACCTCCGCTCAGTCCGCTTAACCTACCTGATCTCCCGGTTGCTCAGCACTTCAACTCCCCCTCCCACTCCCAATCTGACTTTTCTGTCCTGGGCCTCCTCCATTGTCAGTGGGAGGTTCAGCGCAAATTGGAGGAACAGCACCTCATATTTCGCTT
This sequence comes from Amblyraja radiata, assembly GCF_010909765.2. Classification (NCBI taxonomy): domain Eukaryota; kingdom Metazoa; phylum Chordata; class Chondrichthyes; order Rajiformes; family Rajidae; genus Amblyraja; species Amblyraja radiata. The sequence continues at coordinate 9,906,546 of NC_045977.1, forward strand.
GGGTAGTTTACACCCCATCGTTATGAACATTGACTTCTCTAACTTCAGATAGCCCTTGCTTTCTCTCTCCATCCCCTTCCCCTTCCCTGTTCTCCCACTAGTCTTACTGTCTCCAACTACATTCTGTCTTCGTCCCACCCCCTCCCCTGACATCAGTCTGAAGAAGGATCTGATTGTTGGATTCAGAACTGGCTGAACTACTCATAGAAGACAGAGGGTCTTGGGGAAGGGTATTATACTGGTTGGAGGTCTGTGACCAGTGGAATCCTGCAGGAATCTGTGCTGGGACCTCTATTGTTTGTGATATATATAGACGACTTAGACGCAAATGTTGTTGAGCTGGTTAGTAAGTTTGAAGTTAAATTGATGGAGTTCAGGGCAGTGAGGAAGGCTACCAACATATTCAGTGGGATACAGAGCAGCTAGTGGGTGGTGAGTTGGCAGATGGAGGTGTTACACTTTGGGACAATGAATTTAAGGGGAAAGTATAGAGTTAATGGCAAGACCTTTAACAGCACTGAGCAACAGCAACTCAAGGACTGTTAGGGTCCAAATCCATCGCTCTCTGAAAGTGATCACAGAAGAGGATAGATTATTAAAGGAGATGCATGGTATTCTTTCTTTCATTGGTCGGGGTATTGCGTGTAATTGTCAAGTAGTCATGTTGCAGCTTTATAGGATTAGGCTGCGTCTGGAGGATTGAGCGCAGTTCTGAACTCCCCATTACAGGAAGGATGTGGAGGTTTTGGACAAGGTGCAGAAGAGGTTTACTGGAATTCAGCCTGGATTAGAGGGGATTAGCAATAAGGAGAGGTTGGATAAACTTGGATTGCTTTGTCTGGAGCGCCGGAGGCTTTGCCACAGAAGGCTGTGGAGGTCAAGTCAATTGATATATTTAAGGCAGTGATAGATAGATGCTTGATTAGTATGGGTGTCAGGGGTTATGGGGAGGCCAGGAGAATGGGGTTAAGAGGGAGAGATAGATCAGGCATGATTGAATGGCGGAGTAGACTTGATGGCTTATTTCTGCTCCCATCACATGACCTTATGACCTTATGATCATATTGAACATGGATATTGTTGGCGAAGAGCCTGTTCCTGTGCTGTACTGAAAGTAGTTACAGAAATCTGATGCATGATCGTGAAGGAATGATGATGTGATTTTCATTTAGTGTATGATTAGAATACAATTTGAAAGTGATGGTTTCCCCATTAATAGGCTTCCATTGTCCTTGGTGAAGTGGCTGTGGCTTTGGGAGAAACACATCAATGCAATGTTCTCTGGACACAGTACATCAGCAATGAGCACAACAAGCAATTAAGCTAATCATTGCTTGAGAATCATGAGAGGAATAGATCGGGTAGATGCACAGAGTCTTTCGCCCAGAGTAGGTGAGTCGATCGCCAGAGGCCATGGGTTTAAGTGAAGGGGGAAAGATTTAATATAAATCTGAGGGGTAACTTTTTCCACACAAAGTTACAAGCTGCCAGAGGAGGTAGTTAAGGCAGGGACTATCCCAACATTTAAGAAACTGTTAGACAGGTACATGGATAGGACAGGTTTGGAGGGATATGGGCCAAACGCAGGCAGGTGGGACTAGTGTTGATGGGACGTGTTGGTCAGTGTGGGCAAGTTGGGCCGATGGGCTTGTTTCCACACTGTATCACTCTATGACTCTAAATCAACCAGATTGTTTTGCCTTGGATGGATTTGAGTTCCATCACACTCAAGAAAATCCATCTACAGACATGCTATTATTAGTACGGCATTAATGTGCTTGGTTGAATATCTGGTTAAGGTAACCTCTGGCCTCATCCCTTGCCCCTCTCCATCCAGATGTTGATGCTGAGGAGTAAGGCCGTGCTTTGTTACTAAGAATCAAGAGGACGTTTTTCACTTTGCACTACCTGTTGTACTTGTGCATGGCTTGATGGTACTTGTGTACAATATGAATTGACAGGATAGTTTTTCTCTGTAACTTGGTACCCGTGACAATAATAAACTAATACCAATTTCTGTGCCATTTTGGTTCCTTGTGGGACAGTCTTGTTGGGGATGCATAGCAATTGTATGCATGGATATTGTCCAGGTTTTGTTGCATTTAAGTGAGTGGCTCGTTATCTGAGGAATCATGTATAAATTGAGGACTTTAGAATATTCACTGAACCATCCTAGCTCTGATATAGTGGAGTCTTCTTCTTATCGTGTCCACCTTGTTACAGATGTTGACCTCGCTGTCATCGTCTGTCCTGAAAAGGACGCAAGCTTCCGGCGACAATCACTTGTTGCAATAGATGATGGTGACAGCAGAATTAACTCAGGATACTTCCAGTTTCCAGCCCCACGACGTGGAGACTTCTGCTATGGGGCCTTGCGTGGAGTGAAAATTATTGATGAATCTTAGACCCAGGACACTACTGTGAGGCGATCTTGTTGTCGTTATCTGAAACTAAAATCACTTCCAAGGCATGGCATGTATTAGATACAACTCTTTTTAGTGGGGAGTTCACACATTGTCACGCTTGGCTCAAGGATGTAATATGTTAGAAACATAGAAACATAGAAAATAGGTGCAGGAGGAGGCCATTCGGCCCTTCGAGGCAACACCGCCATTCATTGTGTTCATGGCTGATCGTCCCCGATCAATAACCCGTGACTGCCTTCTCCCCATATCCCTTGACTCCACTAGCCCCTAGAGTTAGCCCCAAGCTCTAGAGTTGAGTTCTTGCAGAGGCCAAACTGAGCATCGATAAGAAAAACGAGTTAGTGATGGTCAGCATTTAGTTATCCTGGAACTTGTACGTTTCTCATATATATCAAAAAGCTGGTTAAAAAAATACATTAAAGGAGTTCATTGATTAAGCCATTGAGGATGAACAAGACAAATGGAGACACAGGAAATGCAGATGTTGTTTTACAAAAGAAAAAGTGCTGGAGTAACTTAGCGGGTCAGGTAGCATCTCTGGAGAACATGGATTGGCGATGTTTCGCGTCGGGACCCTTCTTCAAACAAATGGAAATCGTGTCAGACATCTGAACAGTTTCAATATGTGCACTCTAGGAAGACAATTAACATTGAATTAAAATCTTCCTTTCTTTAATTTACTTTAAACTTGTATCCCACTTTAATTCTGTCCTTTGACCTATCACTGGCTTCTTCCACCCTTCCAACAAAGTCCAATGTAAGCTCAAGGCATCTCATCTTCTCATTGATCAGTTGCTGAAAAAGCATAAAGGGCCTGTCCCACTTTCCCAAGACCCTCACAAATTCTCCCGAGTTTTCCCCTTGCTTCAAACTCAGATAATGTCTGTAGCGAGTCTGTAGGAGTCCGTAGATATTTCGTAGCGGCTCGTAATGTCAGCCGTAGGTACTCGGGGCATCAGGTAAGTCGGGATGTTTTTTCAGCATGTTGGAAAATGTCCACGAGTAAATAAAATAGCCCCGGGTACCTACGGCTGGCTATTACCGAAATTCTTCGAGTTTGAAGCAAGGGGAAAACTCGGGAGAATTCGTGAGTAACTTTGGAAAGTTGGACAGGGGCTTAAACCTGTAACCTGTTTCTCTCTCACTCCATTAATGTTGCCTGATTTGCTGATTGCTTTCTCCATTGTTTTGGGTCTCATTGGCTCCGGCATTGAATCTCTCTCTGTTTTCATTCATCTCCTGCAGACTTATCAATAGTGATTAACATGCTTTCACCATCCTCTTTTGGTTGAAATCACCATTTTTGTCGCCCTGATCACCAAATCATCCCTGATAGTCCATTTGCTCCCTCAATTCCTCCCCCTTCTCTGCAATCAAAGTATGTTTAATTTCAGTTTTTTCCTATATCTTGGAAAGGTTGCGTACCTGAAGAGTTAAGCCTGAGCCTCTATCCTCAGGTGCTGTCTGACCTACTGCGAATTTCCAGTGTTTTTTGTTTGCATTACAGGTTTGTGTTATCTGTTTTTTATTTTATTTGTGTTTAGGTTATATAACATCATAGATTACTACAAGAGCAAAACAGGTTAAATACCAGCTTAGATTATCTCCCCAGAAAATACTGCTCTTTTGAAATGGGCTCAAAGGACAAGAATCCTGGTTAACGGGGTTTATAGAAACATAGAAACATAGAAAATAGGTGCAGGAGTAGGCCATTCGGCCCTTCGAGCCTGTACTGCCATTCAATATGACCATGGCTGATCATCCAACTCAGTATCCTGCCCTCTCTCCATACCCCCTGATCCCTTTAGCTACAAGGGCCACATCTAACTCCCTCTTAAATATAGCCAATGAACTGGCCTCAACCACCCTCTGTGGCAGAGAATTCCACAGATTCACCACTCTGTGTGAAAAAAAAAATTCTCATCTCGGTATTAACAGACTTCCCCCTTATCCTCAAACTGTGACCCCTTGTTCTGGACATCTCCAACATCAGGAACAATCTTCCTGCATCTAGCCTGTCCAACCCCTTAAGAATTTTGTACGTTTCTATAAGATCCCCCCTCAATCTTCTAAATTCTAGCGAGTACAAGCCGAGTCTATCCAGTCTTTCTTCATATGAAAGTCTTCACTCATTCTTCACTGCCTGCTGCACCTGCATGCCTACTTTCAATGACTGGTGTACCATGACACCCAGGTCTCGTTGCATCTCCCCTTTTCCTAATCGGCCACCATTCAGATAATAGTCTACTTTCCTGTTCTTGCCACCAAAGTGGATAACCTCACATTTATCCACATTATACTGCATCTGCCATTATTTAACTGAAAGATGGTCCTGTTTTGTTTGAGTTGGAGTTTACACTTAAAAGGTGGCTGCTAATATTATCCACGGCCTAAGAGGGTGCATGGATTACTTTAGATAGTCTGAGTGATTGGGAGATACATTTCCAAACTTTTCCTCTTGATTGTCCTGTACTTAATTTTGGTTCTTAGCTTCTCTCAAGAGATTGCATAATTCCAGAAGTGCTCGGAATAGTATGGTAACTTCTATACAAAAAAGGTTGGATGAACTAATGTAGTAGGTCTTTTCCAATCTATCATTTTGATATATGTTCGGAATTCCTTATAGATCAGGGCTAAGTTTTTAAATAACATGTCTTAATATGCAATCAACCAGTAATGGTTTGGTACTAAAAAATGGTCATGGCATTTAAAGCACACAAAAGGGCCTGTCCCACTTTCATGACCTAATTCACGGCCTCTGCCGAGTTTGTCCTTGACTCATACTCGCGGCATGGTCCTCACGAAGTCGTAGGAGGTCGTAGGTAGGTCATAGCAGGCCGTGATGCTAGTCGTAGGTACTCGTGGCATCAAATAGGTCGGGCCGTTTTTCTAGCATGATGAAAAATGTCCACGAGTAAAAATGGTCGTGAATTAGGTCGTGAAAGTGGGACAGGCCCTTAACCCAACTTGTGATTTTGTGTCTGTGGCAAATTTTTTTTCAGGTAATTTAGAAATAATTTTTGAGCACAAGTATGAGTTTAATTTAAAATGTTTGCTTCTTATTCACCTATTTTAGTTGTTTTATGGTATTCAGGCCTATGTATAGTTTAGTTATAGTTTAGTTTAGAGATACAGCGTGGAAACAGCCCACCGAGTCCGCACCAACCAGCGATCCCCACACATTAACACTATCCTCCACACACTCGGGACAATATATAATTATACCAAGCCAATTAACCGACAAACCTGTACGTCTTTGGAGTGTGGGAGGAAACCAAAGATCTCGGCGAAAACTTAAGTGGTCACGGGGAGAACGTACAAACTCCGTTCAGACAGCACCCGTTGTCAGGATCGAGCCTGGGTCGCCGGCACAAGCAAGCGCTGTAAGGCAGCAACTCTACCGCTGCGCCACCGTGCCGTGTAGTATTAACATTTCATTGTTTTTAACCAAAATGTAAAATAATTGAACAAGATGCAAATGCATTACTGAAACAAAGAAATACACTTTAAGCAACATCGGCTTCATTATTCATTATATACTCAAAGTTGTTGTCTTTACGGACAAATTGTGGTTTTTGTATGTAAAGACAACATTTTTGTGTTTATGATGAATAATGAAGGAGGCCCCTCTGGTATTTGCCAGAACCACCAGAGGGATAGTCCTCTGGTAGTTGAATAGTCTGATGAATGGTCCAGGAATGATATTAACTATTGATTGTAACAGCATTGGATTCCTTTTGCACACCTTTAGGATAGACAATGGGAACGGAAAGTTTTCAATGAAGCAGTATCTACTCACAGCACAGGCACAGTAATTCCACCTCCCAACTCAAAGGAGATAATGTTAGTGTGGAGCCCAGCGCTCATTTCACTTTGAAAACTAATTCGCCTAAAGCTTTCCCTGATCTTTTTGAGAAGACCCAGGCAGCCTTTATGGAAAATGTCGGAGGAGGCATATATTCTACATAGGTGCCTTGATTGCTCTGATTGAGTGATTCTACTATATTAACACCCACTCCATTCATCCTCATGAATGTGGATTACAGTTCCGCTGCGATGTAATGATGAAAAGACTGTGCACCTAATTGGTATCATGAATTTCTCTTCTATCGTTTAATTTGGAGTATGTAAAATGATCTTTCACTGCATTGTCGTTGCTTGTGTTTCTGTTGTATTTCCCCTTAACAAAATGATGCCAAGCCTGATAAACTTACTTGCATGGATAGACTCTAGAAGTTGAGATTGTTTTCTTTAGAACAAAGGAGATTGCAAGGAGATCTAATAGAGGTATTAAAAACTCATGGAAGGTGGACAAAGGTGGAGAGAAATTGTTCTCCCTGACAGAGGGGTCGAGAATTATAGGCTATAGAATGAAGCTACACTGTAATTGATAAAAGAACAAAAAGTGACATGAGGAAAAAAATATTTTATACTCAGTAGTTCGGTTCTGGAATGCACTGCTGTGCGAATAGTAATAGATGTAGATCAATTCTAGATTTCAAAATAAAGCTGGATCAGTGTCTGAAAGGAAATAGCTTGCAGGATATGGGGAGATGATGGGAGAGTCCAACTAATTAGATTTATTTTGCTGACTCAACAATGGAAGACTGCGGCGGGTGAATAGTTTCATTCCGTGCTGCAACCATTCTGTGATGCTGTGGATTTACTGTTCACCGAGCCATTTGAAGTTGTGTTGATGTTTCACGGAAAGTGTCTTCAGCGAGTGCAATTCTCAGGCACAATGATGGTTACCATGGAGATGTGTGAGGCACAGACTGCAATATTTTCAAGTGTTTAATCACCCATAATAATGGGATACTGACTAAGAGTGGGGATGGGGAAGGTGCAGATAATTCTTCAAAGAAACCAGTCTGGGAGAAACAGAATAAATACAGAAAAATGGACTGTATTTTCTTCCAGTCCTGGAAGTATACCAGTTAATACGACTGAGAGGTGGAAATGTTAGATTTTGGACCACGTGAACAATCTAGGATCTTAAGCAAACTCATTCTTGTGCTATTAAACCAAACCAAACTTGTATGCATGTATGGTTGTGAGAAGCAGCAAGAAAAACCCCATGGATATTTCAAGGGATTGTGTTTAGGTTTCATCGAAACTGATTTGAGTTTTTTTCACACTTGTGTTGCCGTGTTTCTCTGTGTCAGAGTTCTTGTTCCCTGATTGCATGTCTCTGCTTAACTTTATGTCACAGAATGTCTGCAAAAGGCCGCTGTGATCGCGAGAAAATAATTACTATGGGAGTTTAAGAAAACTATTATAATTTCATGTATGTCTGAATAAATCTATGGATTTTTTTGTCCTATTTTATTATAATGCCAGTTACCAGTTCATAATAAAATCCATCACAGAGAGAGAGATGGAGACCCTCTCGCCCTTGGCTGTTTTCATTTTTCTCTTCCTTACCCAATCCCCAAATAATCCTCAATGCGCACTACTCCCTACTTCCTCCCTTGTCTCTTCAACCACTAATTCTTCCCGTAAATAACTCCCCTAGAGACTCCTGATTTCGCCCTTTCGCCCCTTACTCTTCTGCAATGCCCAGTTCTAGGCTGATGTCAATGGCATCTCACTATGGGTGTCTGTGACTGGGAAAGGGAGACTAGAAAACTGGTTCTACTCTTAAATGTTTATTTGGATTTCCCCAAAACGTACGTATCACACCATAAATCCACGTCCACTTCTTGATTCTCTCTGCTTGCTTCAAGCCAGTCCCTTCACACTTCTCCATTGATCACGTTTTTATCCACGTGTTTAAACTTCAATTATTACTGGGAGCTGAATTCTTCTTACAAACTCCTTATGTAATACCTTATTAAATGCTGTCCGAGAATCTATACTTACTGGGTGTGATTCATAGTAACCTTCAGAGAAATAATGTAAAAGAGAAAATAAAGTTGTCTATTCAATTTCTCTGGGGCTACAGAAGTCACTGACCATAAGATTCCAGGCATGTATATTGAGGGAATTCCCTACATCCAGCCAACTGGCCATTTTCCAACACAATAACATTCACCAAGCACGCACTCCCTTGTACTATTTGTGGAGCACCAGCCATGCAAACATTACGTGTTCCCAAAGTACCCAACCTCTCTGAAGTTTGATTGGAGAGTACCTATTATATGTAGCATTTTTGTTAGGGTATCTAATTCTGCTCTTCTTCATAGCCTGTGGAGCCTTGATTCTAAATTACACTAGACTTTAGACTTTAGAGATACAGCGGGGGGAAACAGGCCCTTCGGCCCATTGAGTTTGCACGACCAGTGATCACCAGGAACACGCGCACTATCCTACACACTAGGGACGATTTACAAATTATTTTATAGACGCCACTTAACCTACAGACCTATACATCTTTGGAGTGTGGGAGGAAGCTGGAGCACCCGGAGAAAACCCATGCGGTCACAGGGAGAACGTACAAACTCCATGCAGACAGCACCATATAGTCAGGATCAAACCCGGGTCTCTGGCGCTGTGATTCAGCAACTCTACCGCCGCGCCACCGTGCCGTCCCTAAATATAACTCCTGTATCATTACAAAAAGATTTTGTTAAATTATTAATATTTTACTATCAGCAAGTAATATGACCCATTATCATTCCGTGTCAGCTGTTCATTAAAATGCATATACAAAAATATCCATATATAAAAATGCATATAGCATGGGGTGGCACGGTGGCGCAGCGGTAGAGTTTCTGCCTTACAGCGCTTGCAGCACCGGAGATCCGGGTTCGATCCCGACCACGGGTGCTGTTTGTACGGAGTTTGTATGTTCTCTCCCTGACCGCGTGGCTTTTTTCCTGGATCTTCGGTTTCCTCCCACACTCCAAAGATATACAGATTTGTAGGTTAATTGGCTTGGTTTAAGTGTAAATTGCCCCTCGTGTGTGTAGGATAGTGTTAATGTGCTGGGATGACTGGTCAGTGTGGACACGGTGGGCCAAAGGGCCTGTTTCCGCGCCGTATCTCTAAACTAAGCTTAAAAAAAAGAAATCCATCAATGGTGACTGGAGGAAGCGCAGCTCCTTTGATCATTGTTAGGTGTTCATTTTAATCCTAATCGCCAATAGTTGGGCAGTTAAAAAGACGTTCCTAATGACCGTTTCTGATGTTAATCTGCACGATTCTGTCAGCAGACGAGGCATGCATTTAAACCAGACAGGGGCTTCATAAATAATTTACCAGCAAAGGGAAAAATTACTACAGCTTTCAAATCAAGTAGAGAAGCATGTCCACAGCTGGTCTGAGGACAGAAGATGCTCTTTAAATAAATATCTCTCAGAAATAAAAAGCTTGCCACTTTAAACTGCGTAACTGTTCCCCACAAAATCTTACCTTAAACTCTACTTACTACTTATCTTGTAACTACTGTAAACTATTCTGCACCTGATTCCTTCCCATTAGAGGTGTCAAGTGAATTGGTAGTTAAAATCACTCATGGCTCCTGCTGCTTCTGCTCTTGCAAAGCCAATAAATCACAGTAGTTTCCTGCCAGAAATGCATTCTCTTTAAAACAGGGTTCTTTGATTCTGAATCCTTGAGGAACATTACTTATCTATTTCCAGTAAGTGCCGTGGTAAATGTGTCTGTCTAAATACAACCCCTGAATAAAATATTAACCCCCCCCAATGTACATCAGGCATTTTGTTAATTATATTTACACAATAGATCTTCTAACTCTCAAGAATGGTGATAGTTCAATCACTGCTGGTTTTCTTTCCGAGAGCGTTGAAGTCTCTACTTTGTGTCCACTCTGGAAAAGTGTCAGATAATTTGTCAGATATAAGCAATTGGGATAAGATATGTGTACAGATCAGCAGACATATTATACAGTACTGAGAGTTAATCTTATGGATTTTATATTATGGAATTACAGAATAGTTGTGGCACAGAGCGATGCTAGGTCGTTATAAGACAATCTGTTTAGTCCCATTCACCTGCACACAAGAGATCGTAGTGAATTGTGGACGCAGGCCAGGCCATCACACAAACCAACTTCCCTTTTATTGACTCACGCTGCCTCGGCAAGGCCAGCAGCATCATCAAGGACGAGTCAATAGACAATAGACAATAGGTGAAGGAGTAGACGATTCGGCCCTTCGAGCTAGCACCGCCATTCAATGTGATCATGGCTGATCATCCCCAATCAGTACCCCGGCCACCCCCTCTTTTCCCCTTTCCCATCAGGCAACAAGTTCAAGTTCAAGTTCACATTTTTGTTGTCACATGCACCAATTAAGGTATCGTGATATTTGAGTTAAGATCCTGTCCCACTTTCCCGAGTTACTCACGAACTCCCGAGTTTTCCCCCTTGATTCGAACTCGGAGAATTACGGTAATAACTGTTCATAGGTACTCGAGGCTATTTTTTTAACTCGTGGACATTTTTCAACGTTGAAAAAACATCCCGACTTACCTGATGCCCCAAGTTCCTACGGCTGGCATTACGAGACGCTACGAAATATCTACGGACTCCTACGGGCTCGCTACCGACATTCCGCGAGTTCGAATCAAGGGGAAAACTCGGGAGAGTTCTTATGGGGTTGGACAGGCTAGATGCAGGAAGATTGTTCCCGATGTTGGGGAAGTCCAGGACAAGGGGTCACAGTTTAAGGATAAAGGGGAAATCCTTTCGGACCGAGATGAGAAAAACTTTTTTCACACTGAGAGTGGTGGATCTCTGGAATTCTCTGCCACAGAAGGTAGTTGAGGCCAGTTCATTGGCTATATTTAAGAGGGAGTTAGATGTGGCCCTTGTGGCTTCGAGCCTGCACCACCATTCAATATGATCATGGCTGATCATCCAACTCAGTATCCTGTACCTGCCTTCTGTCCATACCCCCTGATCCCTTTAGCCACAAGGGCCACATCTAACTCCCTCTTAAATATAGCCAATGAACTGGCCTCAACTACCTTCTGTGGCAGAGAATTCCACAGATTCACCACTCTCTGTGTGAAAAATGTTTTTCTCATCTCGGTCCTAAAAGACTTCCCCCTTATCCTTAAACTGTGACCCCTCGTTCTGGACTTCCCCAACATCGGGAACAATCTTCCTAGTCTGTCCAACCCCTTAAGAATATTGTAAGTTTCTATAAGATCCCCCCTCAATCTTCTAAATTCTAGCGAGTACAAGCCGAGTCTATCCAGTCTTTCTTCATATGAAAGTCCTGCCATCCCAGGAATCAGTCTGATGAACCTTCTCTGTACTCCCTCTATGGCAAGAATGTCTTTCCTCAGATGAGGAGACCAAAACTGTACGCAATACTCCAGGTGTGGTCTCACCAAGACCCTGTACAACTGCAGTAGAACCTCCCTGCTCTTATACTCAAATCCTTTTGCTATGAATGCTAACATACCATTCGCTTTCTTCACTGCTTGCTGCACCTGCAAGCCTACTTTCAATGACTGGTGTACCATGACACCCAGGTCTCGTTGTGTCTCCCCTTTTCCTAATCGGCCAACATTCAGATAATATTTCCTAATCGGCCACCATTCAGATATTATACGTTCTCCCTGGGACCACATAGATTTTCTCCGGGTACTTGCTTTCGTCCCACATTCAAAAGACACACAGGTTTGTAGGTTAATTGACTTTGGTAAAAAAAACCACTGTAACAGGTTTGTGATCAGTGGTAGAGCCAGTGTCTTGCAGATACCTGGGTTGAATCTTGATCATCTTTGCTCACTGAGTGGAGTTTGCAAGTTTTCCCTGTAACTGCATAGGTTTCCTCCACACATCCCAAAAACGCGCAGATTAGTAGGTTCAGTGGCCACTGTAAATGGCTCCTATTTTGTGGGTGACCAGTAGAATCTGGGAGGCATTGGCGAGTATGTGGGGATAATAATAATAATGGATCAGCATTGGGATTAATGTTGGAGTAATATAATGGATGGTTGATTGTCGGCATGAAGGACCTGTTTCCACACTGCACCTCCCTAAGACTCACTGACTCTACACTTATCTGAAGACAGATCTTTAGTTAGTATATTGAGGTAATTAGAAGTACTTGCCTAGAAATCTAATTTTAGGCAACTTATTTGTAGGAATGTTGAAATGTACTTTAAAAACAAAGCTGGCAGTATATGGCATACTTAGTCCAATGCAAAATTAAATTTTAAGTCCATTGTTAGTTGTCAGTTATTCTTTGTAATCAATGTATATTTGACTTATTTACTGATGATGAATCTATGATCATGCTCCCAAACTATCAGTCTGAGGAAAGCTCCTGAACCAAAATGTTGCCTGTCCATTCCTTCCACAGATTCTGACTGACCCACTGAGTTACTCCAGCACTTTGTGTTTTGCTGAAGATTCCAGCGCCTGCACTTCCTTGTGTCTCCCAAACTATCTCTGTTTTGAACCAATAAACAAAAGCTAATGCTTCTGATATAGAACTGGCAGATGAGGCATCGAGAGGGCCCAATCGACTCGAATGAGGCAAATACTGGGAAATTGATTCTTGTTTTGGAAATTCCAATACAGATTTAAAAGATAAATGTATTGACCTTGGCACATGAATGATATTGTTTATTTGGGACGTAACTTGTATATTGCTAGTAAAAGGAGTTTCAAATATCCAAAGTTACTTTAGGTGATTGGATTTGCTCCCAGAGTAGTGCGCTCAGTTCAGGTACAATAAACATTTATTGCTAGGCTAAACTCACTTTGGAACGCCACTAAAAGCACAGTTACTGTCTAGAGACCAATTTTCTAACTGGGTAAATGGGCTGTAAAATTGCTTTGCCTCTCCTGACCTTGTACAATATATCTCTGTGTTTGTATGCTTGTTTGTGAAGTTCAGGAAAGGTTCGGATGGAAAGTTTGAAATTTGTGCTGAATGCGGTGTCTATTAGTGAATGCAGTTGAAGAGAAACCATCATTGTGCTGAATTCAAATGTTTTCTACCGGTTCGATGGAGCGATTTTTATTACTGCGACTCATGCCATCCACCCAGAGAGAGACTGACACCAACAGAGCACTCTGTACTAGGGAGAGCTTTTCATTGAGCTCTGGGCTATAAATTCACAGAGCTGGCTGAGATTTCTGAAGCTCCCTTCCATAAGTCATTAGTCTGAGGGACTTATTGTTAATTAAAACAAAATATCTCTTTGGTTTTCTGATGCTGTGTAATAGAGTGGAGAATCTTTCATCACCGTCATTTCTGATATCTTTTCTCCCCATTTCTGATGTATAATTGATTTCATAAGAATAGTGCTTGGGTATAAATTAGTTGGCTAATGATGGGCACAATCTCTTTTTATTCAAATATAAGAGCGTTGCTAATCATTTCACTGATGTACTAGCTTTATAAACTCAGCATCCGGAGTACTTTGGTTGTGCCAAAATCTTTTCGTTAATTTTGCCAAATTAGAACATAATGTCTGTGCTGCTGCATTACAAATGTTGTGTTGCAGGCACATGTCCAGGAAAATTAGGTAAATCAGCTACTCATTAACAGACTTGTAGTTCTCAGTCTCACTTCTGAAAGGAGGACCAATTTTTGGCTTCCTTTTAACAGGGAATATAACGAGTGATGTTTTATCTTGCAATTCTGCATTATTCTGTTGCAATGTACTGCTCTGGTAACTGTATTTGTTCTTATGTTATACCTCTATACCTTTAGTTTCTACCTTGTGCATCATTTTAGAAAAGTAGCAACATAGAAAATAGGTGCAGGAGTAGGCTGTTCGGCCCTTTGAGCCAGCACCGCCATTCAATATGATCATGGCTGATCAGTTCCCTGTTCCTGCTTTCTCCACATCTCCCTTGATTCCGTTAGCCCCAAGAGATAAATGTAACTCTTATATTATTTTTTTACTCTAAATTTTCTTAGTCTCGGGTTCCGAATTATTCTGAGGACCTCTGCAATTCTCTGTGCAGTTTAGAATTCAGAGGCTCATCAAGCAATAGTCGTACTTACAAAGAACCAGTTAAAATTTGGACTTGGATGGGTGATAAAATAATTATCATGGATAATATCCATGTTAAATATTAAATATTAAATGAAGCATTGGGTTTTCTGACACATTCAATTCAGAAGTGTTGGACAGATATTACATTTATACTTTATTGTCCTTTAATACATGGTGCTCCACTGATTGTGAGCCCAGACACAACAACCCTTGCCCACATCCTCTCTTCTTGTTTCTCAACGCTCTTGGTGAACCTCCCAAAAGTCTGATCATATACTTGGATGTGTCTGTCTGTCTGTCTGTCTGTCTGTCTGTCTGTCTGTCTGTCTGTCTGTCTGTCTGTCTGTCTGTCTGTCTGTCTGTCTGTCTGTCTGTCGTCACAATGGGTCTGCTCCATGCGCCGTTCTTCCACGCGCTGCGAGTTATTCAGAAAACGCAGAAAGAACGAGCAAGTCGGGCCCTGTACTGAAGCCGCCGAGCTCTCGGTCCTCAGGTCACCTTCTCGGGTCGCTTTCTCGGGTCACTCTCTTGGGTCGACACCCGCCTCTGTGCCTCTGCGCTCTCTGTGCCTCTGCGCTCTCTGTGCCTCAGCCCCCTCTGCGCTCTCTGTGCCTCTGCCCTCTCTGTGCCTCTGCGCTCTCTGTGCCTCTGCCCTCTCTGTGCCTCTGCGCTCTCTGTGCCTCTGCCCACTCTCTCTCTACCCCCCTCACTCTCTAGCTGCGTCTGCGAGTTGGGGGTTATGCGTGAGTGGATAGGGCGGGAATGGGATAAAAGGAGCGAATGAATAATATCAAGGGGGGTGGTTAGTGTGTATGTGTGGGGGGGGGGGGGGGGGGGTGGTGGTTAGTGTGTGTGTGACGCAGCATGAGGTTTCTGTGTTTAATAGCCTAATGGTTGTGGGGAAGAATCTGCTCCTGACCCTGGACATTACAGGCTATTGTTTAGGCTATTACACCTTCTTCCCGATGGCAGGGGTGAAATGAGAGTGTGGTCAGGGTGGTCTGGCTCCCTGACGATGAGGCAGCGACTCTTGAAAAGTTCAGTCTCAAGATAATTCTTCGGCAAAATATACAATCTCTTTATTGGCTCTTGGAAAACAATGATCACGTCATAATCGTTATAATTTAATGGGAAGATTCTTAAAAATAAGTGGATAAAATATAAATATAAAGTTTTTTAAAAGAATAATTATATAACCTGTATATATTAATAAAGAATATTTATATAAAATGGAAATATATTAATATAAAATATAAAAATGAAAACAATCTTAATAATGAATGTGTGGGAAGTTATGATTCCTACTTTTCCCATTTTGAGAGAATCTTTGGTTTAATTAATGGAGAATTGGGAAATAAGAATTCTAGCATTTAGAAATAGCATCGTAGGAGTGTTTTCCTTTGTTCATTATTTCTAACAGTATATTGTAACAGAATATTTTCATGGCTTTGTCAAATAGACCGAAAAGGTACATGGAAACATATTCCACAATGCCCTACTTAGCAACAAGAGAACAGTTATGAAGAAAGATTTGCATTAATCTACTGGTGTTCATGGCCTTAGTGTGTTCCAAACTGCTTCACAAGTTTTTAACAATTGGATCTGTTGTAAAGTACAAATATGAGACAATACATACATAACAAGCTTCCATTTAAATGATCAGATCGCTGGTTTAGGATTTTGATTGAGCAACCAAAGCCAGATGATTCTTTGAGAGTCACATGATAGAAGTAGATAAGAGATGCATGGCAAGGGTAGATTGTCAGAATATTTTCCCACGACAGGAGTATGAAATTCAACGACATGGTTTTAAGATGAAAGGAGGTGGTAAGTCTGAGGGGTAGGTGTTTTCCTTGTATCTGGCTCAGTCTGACAGAGGAAATAGTGGAATTAGATACTAGCTTGAAGAAGCATTTTCAACAATGTATCTGATTCTACCACTTCTTCTACCAGCCCTGGGCATCATATTCACTGGAATTTAGAAGGATGAGAGGGTGTTTTTTAGAAACATAAAATTCTTTTTTTTTTTTTTGAAAATATTTTTTATTGGAGATAGGTACATAACCTAATTACATCATTACAGTCTTACATTTTTAAATTGATAATATTGTCAATTATTATTACATTGTCTCCAATACTTTTTGCCTTTTTTTTTTTTAAACTAGATAGAACTAAAGAGATAGATGAAGTAAAGAAAGAAAAGAAAGAGAAGAAAAACAAAAACAAAAACCAAAAAAAAAAAAAAAAAAAAAAAAAAGGAAAAAGCTGGTTAAAGAAGAATGGAAAAATTTATTAAAATAAAAAAGTCTTCATTCGAGATATATTCGTACATTTCAGAGTATAGTATTTCATCCATTCTTTAGCCCGCGTGCTAGTCAGGTTCCTGTGCTGAACCATTCTGACCCTTTAAGTAATCAATAAAAGGAGACCATGTTCCAACGAATAATTCCTGTTTGTCCAACAGGGAAAATCTGATTCTTTCCACGTTTAAGGTCTCCGTCATTTCTATAATCCACATTTTGATTGTGGGGGCCGTAGGGCCTTTCCAAAATTTTAGAATTAATTTTTTTCCTGTTATTAAACTATAATCAATAAAGTTTCTTTGTGTTGTTCTAAGTGTTTGATTTAATTCTAATATTCCGAGTATTATTAATTTTGGATCTGGGTCCAATTGTGTGCTGGTTACTTTAGATATTATACTAAAAATATTTACCCAGAATTTTTTAATTTTTATACAGTTTGCAAACATATGAGATAATGTAGCTTCTAAATGTTGACATTTATCACATATAGGTGAGATATGTTGAAAAATTTTATGTAGTTTTGTTTTTGAATAATGTAACCTATGTATTACTTTAAATTGTATTAGAGAATGTCTGGCGTTTAGTGAACACTGATGTATGTGTTGCAAACTTTCTTCCCAAGTATCTTTCGTTATTACTTGATTTAATTCTTTTTCCCATGTTTGTCTGTGTAAGTCCGTCGAAGGAATGTCACTGTCTAATAAGATATTATATATATAAGATATTAATTTTTCTGTATTAGGATGTTTGTTCCAACATTCATCAAGAATTTCTGAATTTCTAATTCGAAAATTTTGGGAGTTCGATTTTACATAATCTCTAAGTTGAAGATATCTGAAATAATCATTTCCTCGAAGTCCATAAGTCTGTTGCAATTCCTGAAATGTCAGAAAAGTGCCTTCCTTGTAAAGTTGTCCCATATTTTAATTCCATAATTCTTCCATTGTGTAAAACCCCCGTCCAACCATGAAGGCTTAAACAAAGGATTATTCACAATTGGAAGAAAAAGTGATAAATTATCTAATTTTAATGTCTTTTTTAATTGTTTCCAAATTCGTATAGCACTAAATATTATAGGGTTTTCCCTATAAATTTTTTTGTTTAATTTAGACGTAGCAAATAATATCGAACCGATATCAAAAGGTAAACAATCTTCCTTTTCCATTTTTAACCAGTCTGGTTGATGATCTATTTCTTCCAACCAGAAATTCATATTTTTAATGTTAACTGCCCAGAAATAAAACAAAAAATTGGGTAAAACCAAGCCTCCATTTATTTTTGATTTACACAAGTGTCTTTTGTTTATCCTATGATTCTTATAATCCCAGATAAAATCATTAACAATAGAGTCCAATTTTTTTTTAAAGTTTTTAGCCAGATATATCGGAATTGTCTGAAAAAGATATAATATTTGCGGTAAAAAAATCATTTTTATGGCATTGATTTTGCCTACCATTGAGATAGGAAGTGTTTTCCAGTATTGAATATTCTTATGTAGTTTGTTCAGTAATGGGGGGAAATTTGCTTTAAATAATGATGTATATATCTTAGTTACATAAATACCTAGATATTTAAATTTTTCATTTACTATTTTAAATGGAAATTGTTGTATTATCTGTTTGTTATGTTCCCTTATTGGCATAATTTCACTTTTATTCCAATTTATTCTGTATCCTGAAAGTGAACCAAATTGGGTTATTAGCTTTAATAAGTTTGGAATACTAATTTCTGGTTTTGTAATGTAAATTAATACATCATCTGCGTATAGAGAAATTTTATTCACTGTGTCCTTTGTGTTATACCCATGTATTTCCGGATGCCCCCTAACTCTTTCTGCCAGTGGCTCAATAGCAAGCGCAAATAATAATGGAGATAATGGGCATCCTTGTCTACAACCTCTAGATAGGCTAAATTTAGGTGACAACCTTTGGTTTGTAAATATTCTAGCCGTGGGATTTGTATATAACAGTTTTATCCATGTACAGAATTTCTCCCCTAGCTGCATATTTTCCATCACCGAAAATAAATAAGGCCATTCGACCTGATCAAATGCTTTTTCAGCGTCAAGTGAAATTATTGCTAGATCTTCATTAATAATTCTCTTGGAATATATAATATTAAATAATCTTCTTAGATTATAATATGAGTACCGTTTCTGAATAAAGCCTGTTTGGTCAGGGTGTATTAATTTATTCATCACTGTACTTAATCTATGCGCTAGTATTTTAGTTAAAATTTTCTGATCTGTATTTAAAAGTGCAATTGCTCTGTATGATCCCGGGTCTTCCAGATCTTTATCAGCTTTAGGAATAAGTGTTATTATTGATTCATTTAAAGTGTCTGGAAGTTTCTGTTGAGTATATATATACTCATACAGTCTTTGTAAACGTGGGCTAAGCAAATCATAAATTTTTTTATAAAATTCGGAACCTAAACCATCTGGTCCTACTGCTTTACCATTTTTTAAAGAGCCAATAGACTCCTCAATATCCTTTATCGTAATCTCCCTTTCTAATAATTCTCTATCGTTTGAATCTAAACCTTTTAAATTACATTTTATTAAAAAATCTGCTATTCCTTCTGATTGTGCTACGGTTTTAGTTGAATAAAGGTTATGATAATATTGGAGAAATCTATCATTTATGTCCTTGGGCATTTTTAATAATTCTCCTGTCTCTGTTCTAATTTTATGAATTGTTTTTTCCCCTTCCATTTTTCGTAACTGACGTGCTAATAATTTTTGTGGTTTGTCTCCAAATTCAAAATGTAGTTGTTTGGTTTTTTGATAAAGTTTTATTACTTGTTCTGAATACATTTTATTTAATTTATATTTCAATACAGCAATTTTATTATGTTTTAAAGTAGATGGCATTCTCGCATTTTCTATATCTAGTTGCTTGATTTCAATTTCCAATGTTTGTTGCTTAATCCTGTTCTCTTTATTATAAAATGCTTGAGCAGAAATTAATGTACCTCGAACATACGCTTTAAACGTTTCCCACATAAGAGAAGTAGGTGTGTCAGGGTTGTCATTTACCTCAAAAAATATTTGAATCTGTTTAATAATATATTCCTGGCATGATCTTTCGTTCAAAATTTGTGGGTTAAATCTCCAATATGCTTGTTTCTCGGACATTCCATTTAATTTAATCATGAATGTTACAGGTGCGTGATCTGAGATTATAATGTTATGGTATTTTGAATTATAAATAAATGGGATAAACGTAGAGTCAACTAAAAAATAATCTATTCTTGAGTATGTTTTGTGTACTGGTGAGTAAAATGAATATTCCCGTCCAGTTGGGTTTTCTATTCTCCAGACATCCTTAATATTAGTGGTATTAATAAATGAATTTAGAAATACACTTGATTGAGATTTTACTTTTTTTTGCCTTGATGATCTATCTAAGTATGGATCTAATGTACAATTGAAGTCTCCTCCAATTATTAATTTATATTGTGTAAATTCAGGAATTTTATTAAATGTTTTATTAAAAAACTTGGGGTTATCAAAATTAGGCCCATAAACATTAAGAAGAATCACTTTTTCTCCATTTAACTCTCCAACTAATATAATATATCTACCATCAATATCCACTATTGTTGAAGAGTTCTTAAAAGGTATTCCTTTACGAATTAGTATTGCAACTCCTCTGGACTTATGGGAAAAGGAAGAATGATATGATTCAGCGATCCACTTAGCTTTAAGTCTATGTTGAGATTCCTTTTTAAGGTGTGTTTCTTGAAGAAATATTATATCTGTTTTGATTAAATTTAGATGTGCCAAAACTTTACCTCTCTTAATTGGTTCATTAATTCCCTTGACATTCCAACTACAAAATATTATTCCCTGACCCCCTCTTGTCATATTAACATCTTGCATATTGTTTCTAAGGTGGTCTATAACCGAGCAGAAGGTACAACACATAGAACCTGACCCTGCTCCCGAACCTCAAATAGATGAATTTAAAATCATATACATCGCTCTTCCGAACACATCTCCTTGTATTAGTCTTATTTTTCCATTCAAACATTAAGTTATAAAAATATTTAAAGTGAAAAAAGTGATAGAGTTGGTTAGTATAGGGTGAAAGAAAAAGAACTACATCTACAATTAGTGTAGTTAGTGATAGCCACACTAACGTGGCTAGAATTCTAAAGACTTCCGTAGCCTTTGTAAAAAAAAAATTTCCAGCTCCGTGCCCGAAGAAAAAAAAAAAGATTATTTCTAACATTCAAATAACTTCTTTGGGAGTAACAAACTTATTTACATATCCATACATACACACACACAATATACACATCTCTGTGCCTCTGCGCTCTCTGTGCCTCTGCCCCCTCTGTGCCTCTGCGCTCTCTGTGCCTCTGCCCCCTCTGTGCCTCTGCCCACTCTGTGCCTCTGCCCCCTCTGTGCCTCTGCCCCCTCTGTGCCTCTGCCCCCTCTGTGCCTCTGCCCCCTCTGTGCCTCTGCGCTCTCTGTGCCTCTGCCCCCTCTGTGCCTCTGCGCTCTCTGTGCCTCTGCGCTCTCTGTGCCTCTGCGCTCTCTGTGCCTCTGCCCACTCTCTCTCTACCCCCCTCACTCTCTAGCTGCGTCTGCGAGTTGGGGGTTATGCGTGAGTGGATAGGGCGGGAATGGGATAAAAGGAGCGAATGAATAATATCAAGGGGGGTGGTTAGTGTGTATGTGTGGGGGGGGGGGGGGGGGGGGGGGGGGGTGGTGGTTAGTGTGTGTGTGACGCAGCATGAGGTTTCTGTGTTTAATAGCCTAATGGTTGTGAGGAAGAATCTGCTCCTGACCCTGGACATTACAGGCTATTGTTTAGGCTATTACACCTTCTTCCTGATGGCAGGGGTGAAATGAGAGTGAGGTCAGGGTGGTCTGGCTCCCTGACGACGAAGCAGCGACTCTTGAAAAGTTCAGTCTCAAGATAATTCTTCGGCAAAATATACAATCTCTTTATTGGCTCTTGGAAAACAATGATCATGTCATAAACGTTATAATTTAATGGGAAGATTCTTAAAAATAAGTGGATAAAATATAAATATAAAGTTTTTTAAAAGAATAATTATATAACCTGTATATATTAATAAAGAATATTTATATAAAATGGAAATATATTAATATAAAATATAAAAATGAAAAAAATCTTAATAATGAATGTGTGGGAAGTTATGATTCCTACTTTTCCCATTTTGAGAGAATCTTTGGTTTAATTAATGGAGAATTGGGAAATATGAATTCTAGCATTTAGAAATAGCATCGTAGGAGTGTTTTCCTTTGTTCATTATTTCTAACAGTATATTGTAACAGAATATTTTCATGGCTTTGTCAAATAGACCGAATAGGTACATGGAAACATATTCCACAATGCCCTACTTAGCAACAAGAGAACAGTTATGAAGAAAGATTTGCATTAATCTACTGGTGTTCATGGCCTTAGTGTGTTCCAAACTGCTTCACAAGTTTTTAACAATTGGATCTGTTGTAAAGTACAAATATGAGACAATACATACATAACAAGCTTCCATTTAAATGATCAGATCGCTGGTTTAGGATTTTGATTGAGCAACCAAAGCCAGATGATTCTTTGAGAGTCACATGTTAGAAGTAGATAAGAGATGCATGGCAAGGGTAGATTGTCAGAATATTTTCCCACGACAGGAGTATGAAATTCAACGACATGGTTTTAAGATGAAAGGAGGTGGTAAGTCTGAGGTGTTTTCCTTGTATCTGGCTCAGTCTGACAGAGGAAATGGTGGAATTAGACTAGCTTGAAGAAGCATTTTCAACAATGTATCTGATTCTACCACTTCTTCTACCAGCCCTGGGCATCATATTCACTGGAATTTAGAAGGATGAGAGGGTATTTTTTAGAAACATAAAATTCTTAAGGGATTGGAATGGCTAGATGCAGGACAAATGTTCCAGAACTAGTTCCAGAGTCCAGAACCAGGGGTCACAGCTTAAGAATAAATGGTAGGCCATTAAGGACGCAGGTGAGGAAGAACTTTTTAACCCAGATTTGTGAATTTGTGGAATTCTCTGCCACAGAAGGCAGTCGATTCCAATTCACTGGATGTATTCAAGAGAGAGTTAGATATACTGCAGCTCTTAGGGCTAATGGAATCAAGGGATATGAGGAGAAAGCAGGAACAGGGTACTGATTCTGGATGATCAGCCATGATCATATTGAATGACGGTGCTGGCTCGAAGGGCCGAATGGCCTACTCCTGCACCTATTTTCTATGTTTCTATGTAGGCAAATGGGATTAGTGTAGATGAACAAAAAAGGTCAGCATGGACATAAAGTCACAAGTAATAGGAGTAGAATTAGGCCATTCGCCCATCAGGTCTACTCCGCTATTCAATCATGACTGAACTATCTCTCCCTCCCAACCCCATTCTCCTGCCTTCTCCCCGTAACCTCGGTCACCTGTACTAATCAAGAATCTATCTATCTCTGCCTTAAAAAAAAATCCACTGACTGCCTCCACACCTTCTGTGGCAAAGAATTCCACAGATTCACCCCCCTCTGACTAAATAAATGTCCTCATTTCCTTCCTAAAAGAATGTCCTTTAATCTGAGGCAATGACCTCTAGTCCTAGACTCTCCCACTAGTGTAAACAACCTCTCCACGTCCACTCTATTCAACCCTTTCACTCTACTGTAGATTTCAATGAGGTCCCCCATTCTTCTAAACTCCAGCGACTATAGGCCCAGTGCCGACAAACGCTCATCATAGGTTAACTTACTCATTCCTGGGATCATTCTTGTAAACCTCCTCTGGACCTTCTCCAGAGCCTGCACATCCTTCCTTAAATATGGTGCCCAAAATTGCTCGCAATATTCCAAATGCGGCCTTACCAGTGTTATAGAGCCTCAACATTACATCCATCTACAGTATTTGTATACATGCCCACCTGAAATAAATGCTAGCATTGAGTTTGCTTTCTTAACTACCGATTTTGGGAATCCTGCACCAGCACTCCCAAGACATGGTGGGTCAAAGGGCTTGTTTGGGATGTACGACTCGATGATTCTATGATGAATATTTGACCAGTCAAAGAGTAAAATGTCTTCTTCTGGGCATGATGGGATAGATGTCTTGTCTTAGCAACCACTTTCTGTTATTTGCACTATCAGTTTATTTATTCATGTGTGTATATATTTATATCATGGTATATGGACACATTTATCTGTTTTGTAGTAAATGCCTACTATTTTCTGTGTGCTTAAGCAAAGCAAGAATTTTATTGTCCTATACAGGGACACATGACAATAAACTCACTTGAACTTGAACTTGAACTAGTTATTGGAGCAGAAACTGAGATCAAAAACACCTGGCTCTTGGATTCACAGGTGTTGCAAACTGAGTTTCAACTGGCACCAACTCACTGGTGAGGCGTAACACTTAACAGAATACCTGAGTTCCTTTGCCACCACCACGTGCTGTTAGATCACGAGAGTTTGCCTCTGGTTTTCCCTCCTCTTTGTTAGGTGGTAGAAAACCTCAGACAAGGCAACTGTCATATTCCAATACATTACAATCCAGTCCTCCAGGCCCTCTCCAGAGAACTCCCGGAGGACTGGAGAGTGGGCAATGTTGTTCCTTTGTTTAAGAATGGAAGGAGAGAGAATCTAGGAAATTATAGTGTGTAGGAAGGAACAGCAGATGCTGATTTACACCAAAGATAGACACAAAATGCTGGAGTAACTCAGAGGGTCAGGCAGGGACCCCAACAGTCCTTTCAGGTGAGGCAGAGGTTCACTTGCACCCCCTCCAACCTCATCAACTGTATCCGCTGTTCTCGGTGTGGGCTCCCACTCCCAGTGGACTACTATATACGGGACGACAGATGGCACAATGGGCTAAGTGTTCGGCTGGCAACCGGAAGGTAGCCGGTTCGAATCCCGCTTGGAGTGCATACTGTCGTTGTGTCCTTGGGCAAGACACTTCACCCACCTTTGCCTGTGTGTGAATGTGTGTGAATGTGTGTGAGTGATTGGTGGTGGTCGGAGGGGCCGTAGGCGCAGATTGGCAGCCACGCTTCCGTCAGTCTGCCCCAGGGCAGCTGTGGCTACAGAAGTAGCTCACCACCACCGAGTGTGACTGAGGAGTGAATGAATAATGCGATGTAAAGCGCCTTGAGTATTAGAAAGGCGCTATATAAATCCCATCCATTATTATTATTATTATTATATATCGGCGAGACCAAGTGCAGATAGGGTGATAGTTTTGCTGAACACCTACGCTCAGTCCGCCTTGGCCTTCGCGATCTCCCGGTTGCCAAACATTTTAACTCCCCTCCCCATTCCCATACTGACTTTTACTGTATGTCCTGGTCCTTGGGCAGCTTACAACCCAGTGGTACGAATTTTGATTCTCTAATTCCAAGTTACCCTTGCATTACCTCTCTCTCCATCCTTCCCTCACCCGAGTCATTCTGCTCGTTTCACTGTCCGTATCCCTTCGTTATCACCTCTTCATAGAAACATAGAAAATAGGTGCAGGAGTAGGCCATTTGGCCCTTCGAGCCTGCACCGCCATTCAATATGATCATGGCTGATCATCCAACTCAGTATCCCGTACCTGCCTTCTCTCCATACCCCCTGATCCCTTTAGCCACAAGGGCCACATCTAACTCCCTCTTAAATATAGCCAATGAACTGGCCTCAACTACCTTCAGTGGCAGAGAGTTCCAGAGATTCACCACTCTCTGTGTGAAAAACGTTTTTCCACAGCCAACAATGGACCATTGTGGTCTCCACCTTTCCTTGGTCATCGGTGCCGGCTCTGATTTGTTCTGAACCGCTAGTTTCCCTGTCCCCTGACTCTCAGCCTGGAGAAGGGTGTCGGCCCAAAACGTATGCTTGCCTACATAAGTCAGGGCTTTGAATATAAGAGTTAATAAGTCATGATGCAGTTTATAGGACTTTGGTAAGGCCACACTTGGAGTATGGTGGTCCCCCTAATGCAGGAAGAATGTGGAAACATTGGAAAGGAAGGTTTACCAGAATGATGTCTGGAGTAGGGGGAACTAAAAGCAAGTAGGAGTTGGACAGACTAGGATTGTTATCTCTGGAACACCAGGGGTTCAGAGGAGACCTAAGAGACATAGATAGGGTAGACAGTCAGAACCTTTTCCCCAGTATTGACATATTAAATACTTGTCGGCATAACTTAGGTATGTTGCAAACTTACCTTCAGCAGCGCTGCAGTTCTGCCGCTGCCCGTGTGCGCGACTTTGGCGCCTTTGAGAGGGGGGCGGGTTTAAAACGCGATTTTCTCTAGGCTGTTGAAATCGATGTTGTTCAGCTTACTTAGTTGCTGACGAAAAATCGCTGCGAAATTCGTTCGCTGCAGGTATTTTTAAACTAAATTGGATTATTTAATTGTTATAGTAAATTAAAAATCATCCTCTAAAGCCGCGAACCCCGACAACGGGACGGATCTCATGTAGGGGACAAGGCAAGGTAGGTTGTTTATTTTTACATTAAAAAGGGCTTCTTAAGATCCCTTTATACAAAATTTTATGTTGCGAGTAGCTGACTTGGGGGCCCATTCAATCCCGCAGTATCTTTCATGCCAACATGGGGTACAAATTCACCACAATGGCAGCGTTCTAAATCAGCGCATTCCACAGAATCCCACTTGCAAGCTGATTTAAATGGCCATTAATTTACAGCAACTGAACACTAAATCCCTTCCATTTGGCCTATACATTAATGTCAATGAGATTTAAAAATCATGTTTTATTGTGAATTCTTGTGTGAATGTTCTTTGGACACTTAGGCTATTTAAAAATGTTAATCTTTCCTTAAGAAATGGATAGATGTTTAGATCTAGTAATTGAATTTTGGAATTAGCTACAATTGGGTAACTAACTAATTATATGCTTTAATTTCAGGTCATCCAAGTAAGATTGTTTAATATTTGTTTCAGAATGCTTCAATCTATAATAACTGAAAATTTATTTCAGTTCTCTTAATTTTTAATAAAATTATGGGCTTTAGACTGTCCTCGATCACAGCTTTTGTGTTAAGTCAATGGAAAATCAATAGGGAACAAGATGCTAATTTCCGAGTATGAAAATGGCCATAACTTTTTTAATACTGAAGATATAAAAGTGAATTAGGTGTCAAATTAAACTTTTTTTTTACGCTTTATCTGATGGGATAAATTAAAGACTTGATTTTTTTAATCTAAAAATTTTGTAACATTGCTACATAACTCTAAGGTGAGAGGAGCAAAGTTTAAAGGAGGTATGCGGAACATGCATTTAACATAGAGGGTGATGAGTGCCTAGAATGCACTGCCAGGATTGGCGGTGAAGGCAGATACAATAGTGGCTTTCAAGAAAGCCTTGTATGGACATGTGGATATGTTGTGAATGGTGAGATTATGGGTTATGTGCAGGGAGATGAGAGTTGTCCTTGGATTCATGTTCGACAGACATTGCGAGCCAAAGGGCCTACACCTGTGCTACACTGTTCTATGTTCTATGTCTGAGATGGTGGCATGGTGTCTCAGATTACAGTCTTGTAACGTTGTTACCTTTGTTGTTAGGGAGATCTGCTGAAAGAGCTAATCTCCATGCTGGAGATACAAAGCAGGAGATGAGAAACTGATACGAGCTGCCCCCATAAACAAAATGAAAACTGACACCAAGGGCATATTATGCAAAACAAATCAAGGTCCAATGGAAAGGCTGATTGTTTTTCCTCACTGCATGCATACAATAAATTAAATTAAAATAACTTTGAGCCCAGATTATTTATACATGAACAGAGAAAGCTAAAAGTGTGTATCAAGTCAGTAAGTTTATGCAGCTGGCTGTTTGCTAATGATGAAGTTGTTTTTGTGTGAGTGAATTTTGAATAAATTAGTTCATTCCCGTGCAATCGGAGAACCTAACCAATCATTGAACCTATCTGAGCAGGTAATTAATATTTGTGGAGTAGAGAGGAAGTCATTAAAGTGATGACAAACATAAGCATGTCGTTAGGTTTGCAGGTTGTCAACTACAATAGCTGGGAATGAATTGAGTGGGCAGTGTTATAGACAGGGTGGGTAGAATCTCAAGCACGTGCTCACATTCTGGGATCTGTGGTACTACATCAGGGCACTGATGGAGCAATTGCCACTGATGGCAAGGCAGATGTGAATTAAACATGACTACACACAGCTCATAAATGTGTGGAGGCTTCTGAGAATGTTGAAGTCTTTTTAAAATACGTCATGAAAGTTTTAAAAGATGGTTTTAAAAATCCAATTAGGCCAGTGTGTTAATTCAAACTAATAACTGCAATCCTGAGACTAGGGCAATATAGACACTTGGAAACGTTGTCATCCATGTTGTGTTATTGTTCCACCTTCAAGCTTGAGGAATTTTAGACCAGTAATTTCTGTTCAACAATACAGGAAAATAAGAGGATAAAGTAAGACACAACAACAGAGTCTGAAGAAGGGTCACGACCAGAAACGTCACCCATTCATTCTTTCTTTCCAGAGATGCTGCCTGAGTTACTCCAGCATTTTGTGTCTACACCAACATTGATATTTCCCTCAGACTTAGTCTTAAATAAAAAAATATGTAACGGTATAATTAGCCCGGAGATCTGAAAGACAGGCTTACTATTAACAAAACCCTTTTTAACTTCCACACACTCATACTGTTGAGTGCTCACAGTTTCCCCCAATGTGATAACTGTAAACCAGAAGATATTCTGTTTGGTCTTCCCTCACCTAAATGCTACACAGCCCAAATTGTTGCTGAGCATGTACGTGACACTTTGTGACACCCAAGTTATATTTTAACCTCGAAGACTGCTTCGAAATTCCATGTACCAAAGCTGGTGTAAACAAACCTAACATACCTGATCAGATATCACAATATGTTTGCTGTGCTTTATGTGTATAATAGACATCTGCAAAATATTTACCATAACATTCAAAAGTCAGAAATAGCCAGTCCCAGAACTAGCATTAAAGGGGTTTAGAGAATTGCAGATAATTTAAAAAAAAAGATGTTACCCCTACTCTCTGAGCTCTTCCGACCAATATCCCTTTAAAGTGTGATTTATCCAAGTGCTTTATATTTTTGAAGCAAGCTAACGGACACGTCAGATCCCATCACAAACACAGCTTTATTCACACGCGCACAGTTAATCATGCAATACTCACCTTAAACTCTAACAATCTGAGTCCAAATTTTAATTTGAGGCTGGGTCCTCTGCTCTTTGTGAAAGTTGGTCTCCTTTAGTTGGAGGCCTCAAGGAAGGTCTTTGCTGGCTGCTGCCTTTTCTTTGAGTACAAATTGAATTTATATTAATTTCCTTTACGACGCTGGATAAGTCAGAGCCATGGTCCAGCAGGTCACGGAACCAGCAGCCGGGAGTTCATGTGCCATGGACTACTGATGTGCCCTTTCAGTAGTTCAGTTCACAGTCAGAATCGCGGAGCTTGAA
Organism: Amblyraja radiata; assembly: GCF_010909765.2. NCBI lineage: Eukaryota > Metazoa > Chordata > Chondrichthyes > Rajiformes > Rajidae > Amblyraja > Amblyraja radiata. The sequence goes on from NC_045977.1 coordinate 9,935,676, forward strand.
AGACTCTCGTTGCCATGGACAGAGTACAGTTCCAGAAACCAGCTGCTCTTTGCCTGATCAATAGTTTATTTTGTGGGTAGCGTGATCTTCACTTCTGCGTCCGTATACTTCGACTTGCTCGTCAAAGGGAAGCCACCTTTCCGAAGTCTGCCCTGCTTGTTCCCTGATCTGCATCCCATCTCCCAAGCTCTGCCCCCTCGCTGGCTGTTCACTGTCGCGATTGTTCACTGCGTACCCGTCAGATGGAGTTATCTCCGCTCTTGTCTTCCAGAAACAGTGTAGGAAGGAACCGCAGATGCTGGTTGATACCGAAGGTAGGCACAAAAAGCTGGAGTAGCTCAGCGGGTCAGGCAGCATCTCTGGAGAGAAGGAATGGGTGACGATTCGGGTCTGCTCTTGGCTTGACCAATTGGGTGGAAAGCCGGGAGGGCTACTGCTAATCACTTTAAAGAATAATGAGTTTGGGAGAAGCTTTGAATGCAATCTTCCAAATAAGGTAGAGGCACCATGGAGTCTGACTCTCTCCTGATTCCTTTTCCGTGAAACACTTACGTTGCATGTTCAATGAGCTGCTGAGTGGATCAGCGTTTGCTTAGTAACATATATCCTTCCACAGTATCACAAGCATGAGCTCGGACTGGTACAGCTAGTTTTGATGTGGATTCAGATTGTCCACTTGTCTAAGATCAGTTTGGCCAAGCTTTCCATGACTCCCTGCTTCCCTATTCTGGGAGATGCTCGGCCAAATAAATCACCTACATTTTTAGTTCTTGATATGAATTTCATTGTATTTACTTTTTATCAGTAAAAAAAACATTTAAAACATAGAACATTCAACAGTACAGGACAGGAACAGGCCCTTCGGCCCACAGTGTTTGTGCCGAAGATGACACCAAATTAAACTGATCTTGTCTGCCTGTACATGGTGCATGTCCCTCTATTCCCTGCTCTTCCATGTGCCTATCTAAAAGCCTCTTAAGCACCAGTATCATGTCAGCCTCCACTACCAACATTCCCCATGTAAACCAACTTGCCCCGTACATCTTTATTAAACTTTCCCCCTCTCCCCTCATAGCTATGCCCTCTAGTATTGGAGATCTCTACCTTGGGACAAGGGTTCTGACTGTCTACCCTATCAATGCCCCTCATAATTTTATATACCTTCGATCAAGTCTCCGACATTCCAGAGAAAACAATCGCTTAAGAAGCTTTTCGATAGGCACATGGAAGTGCAGGGAATGCACCATGTACAGGAAGACAAGATCAGTTTAACTTGTATCCTGGTCAGCACAGACACTGTGGGCCGAAGGGCCTGTTCCCGTACTGTATAGTTGAAAGTTCTATGTTTGAAAAATGTTTTGGGGGGTAGGGTATTGAGATGGATAGAGAACTGGTTGGCAGACAGGAAGCAAAGAGTAGGAATTAACGGGTCCTTTTTAGAATGGTAGTCAGTGACTAGTGGGGTGCTGCAAGGCTCAGTGCTGGGACTCCAGTTGTTTACAATATATATTAACGATTTAGATGAGGGAATTAAATGTGTCATCAAGTTTGCTGATGACACAAAGCTGGGTGTCAGTGTGAGCTGAGAGGAGGATGTTAAGGGGCTGCAGAGTGACTTGGATAGGTTGGGTGAGTGGGTAAAGCATGGCAGATGCAGTTTAATGTGGATAAATGTGAGGTTATCTACTTTAGTGGCAAGAACCAAATGCGATCACGGTGGTGCAGCGGTAGAGTTGCTGCCTTACAGCGAATGCAGCGCTGAAGACCCGGTTTCGATCCTGACTATGCGTGCTGTCTGTACGGAATTCGTACATTCTCCCTGTGATCTTATTGGGTTTTCTCCGAGATCTTCAATTTCCTCCCACACTCCAAAGACGTACAGGTTTGTAGGTTAATTGGCTTGGTAAGTGTAAAAATTGTCCCTAGTGGGTGTAGGATGGTGTTAATGTGCGGGGATCGCTGGTCGGTGCGGACCCAATCGGCCGAAAGGCCTGTTTCCGCGCTGTATCTCTAAACAAGATTATTATTTGAATGGTGTCAGATTAGGAAAATTGGAGGTGCAACAAGACCTGGATGCGCTTATACATCAGTCACTGAAAGTAAGCATGCAGGTACAGCAGGCAGCGAAGAAAGCTAAAGGCATGTTGGCCTTCATTGCGAGAGGATTTGCATTTAGGAGCAAGGAGGTCCTACTGCAGTTATACAGGGCCCTGGTGAGACCAAACCTGGAGTATTGTGTGCAATTTTGGTCTCCTAATTTGAGGAAGGACATTCTTGCTATTGAGGGAGTGCAGTGTAGGTTCACCAGGTTAATTCCCGGGATGGCAGGACTGACATATGTTGAAAGAATGGGTCGACTGGGCTTGTATTCGCTGGCATTTAGAAGGATAGGAGGGGATCTTATAGAAACATATAAAATTCTTAGAGAATTGAACTGGGTAGATGTAGGAAAAATGTTCCCGATGTTGGAGGATTACAGGACCAGGGGTCACAGTTTAAGAATAATGGTAGACCATTTAGGACAGAGATGAGGAAAAACTTTTTTACCCAGAAAGTTGCGAGTCTGTGGAATTCTCTGCCACAGAAGGCAGTGGAGGCCAATTCACTGGATGTTTTCAAGAGGGAGTTAATTTAGCTCTTAGGGATTTGGGATATGGGGAAGAAGCCGGAACGGCGTACTGATCTTGGATGATCAGCCATGATCATATTGATTGGCGGTGACGGCTCAAAGGCTGAATGGCCTACTCCTGCACCTATTTTCTATGTTTCTATGTTAATCAAAGTCATAGAGACATAGAGTGATACAGTGTGGAAACAGGCCCTTCGGCGCAACTTACCCTCACCGGCCAATATGTTCCAACTAAACTAGTCCCACCTGCCTGCATTTGGTCCATATCCCTCTAAACCTGTCCAATCCATGTACCTATCTAACTGTTTCTTAAACATTGGAATAGTCTCAGCCTCAACTACCTCCTCTGGCAGCTTGTTCCATGCACCCACCACCCTTTGTGTGAAAAAGTTACCCCTCAGATTCCTATTAAATCTTTTCCCCCTCTATGTCTTAAATCTATGTCCTCTGGTCCTCGATTCCCCTACTCTGGGCAAGAAACTGTGTGCATCTATTGAGTTTGAGTAGAGTCCAGAATCTTTCTGGGCAGGGTGCATTGACGGTGAAAATGTGGGACACCATTTGCTATGGTAATGGTCACAAGTCCATCCACTATCACATTAGAAGTGAATTACCTTCCTAGACAACCTTCTCTGCTGCAGCACAGTGGTGCAGTGGTAGAGCTTCTGCCTTATAGCACCAGAGACCAGGATTTGATCCTAACTACGGGTGCTGTCTGTGCGGAGTTTGTAAGTTCTCCTTGTGACCACGTGGGTTTTCTCCGGGTATTCCGGTTTCCTCCCACATTTCAAAGACGTGCAGATTGTCGGTTCATTGACTTGTATAAATTGCCCCTAGTGTGTAAGATGAGGTAGTGTACATGTGATCGATGGTTGGTGTGGGCCTGGTGGGCTGAAGGGCCTTTTTCCACGCTGTCTCTAAACACTATTGTTTACAATGACGTTAGAGAATTTAAATTAAAGCAATACGTTTATTGAAGTAGAAAATGCCAGTTAATAACAATATAAATATGTGAAAAAACGAGAAAGAAATAGCTTCCTTATGTAGGCCGATCACCTCATTTAATGAATGGGACTGTGATGGATGTGTCAGCTACGGCTGTAATAATGCTGAAGAGCCAGATACTAAGTGGATCCAATTTCTCACCTCGGAAACCTAGTGATCCCTCTGGACTCAATCCAGAGCATGCTGTTGTGCGCACTATTGCTGGCTGGTAGTTCTCTATGGAACGGGCAGCTCCTTGGCAACTGCTAGTAATTAGGATTTCCTTGAATACATCTACAGTTATTAATTTGAAATGATTTCCCCCTACTCTGTTCTAAAATTAACCAAACGTTCACATTACTGGTAGATAGACACAAAAGGCTGGAGTAACTCAGCAGGCAGGACAGGCAGCATCTCTGGGTAGAAGGAATGGGTGATGTTTCGGGTCGAGACCCTTCTTCGGGCTGAGAGCCGGGGAAGAGGGAGACCCAGAGATAAGGAAGTGTAAGGTGTGAAAATGAGGCATCGAAGGGGATGCAGTTGAAGGAAAATGTAGTATAGATCATTGTTGGCTAAAAGAAGGTGAAAACAAAGCGTACAGAGATAACATTTAATCAGGGGGACAATCAGACTGGTCAGGGAACTAGGATGGGGGAGGGATGGAGAGAGAGGGAAAGCAAAGGTTAAGGGCCTGTCTCACTTGGACGTCATTTGCTCGTAATTTACACAACATCATTAATGCGTCACGACGCGCATTACGCACGCATGGTGCATGGTGACGTAGGCAGTAACATGCGGTTGCTCGCGGCGCCCCAGGATTTTGGGATGTACAAAATCTTTGCGTGCTATCTGCGTTACGCGCAAATGACGCCCAAGTGGGACAAGTTCTTTACTTGAAGTTAGAGAAGTCAATGTTCATGCCGCTTGAGATTGACTTCTATATTTATGGATCCATAAGAATGATTCTGAAAGATAATACAATATATTAATGTATTTTTAAATCATTTTTCAAAATGCATTTGTGCATGATTAGTTTAATTTTGTATTGTGTCTCTGTAACCTTCTGCTCCCCTCATGGACTCCAGGATCATTCAATCCCAGTCTCTTGGCCTCTTGAGCATCCTCTTTCTGCAATTGGCACATATGCCTTCAGATGTCCAGCCTTCAAACTCTGGAATTTTCTACATTAATCTCTCCACCATCTACTTCCAAAATTCTTTACATTTTACCTCTACACTTATCTTATTGTCACTGTATGCAGCTCAGTGTCATTTAAAAAAAATACCATTCCCGCGGAGCCTTGAGGCCTTTAACAATGGTGGCGCAGTGGTAGAGTTGCTGCCTTACACTGCTTACAGCGGTTACGGGTGCATGTCTCTGCAGTATCTGTACGTTCTTCGCGTGACCTGCATGGGTTTTCTTCGAGGACTTTGGCTTCCTCCCGCACTCCAAAGGCGTACTTGTTTGTAGTTTAATTAGCTTGGTATAAATGTGAAAATTGTCCCTAGTGTAGGATAGTGTTAACGTGCGGGGATCGCTGGTCGGTGCGGAATCGGTGGACTGAGGGCCCTGTTTCTGTGCTGTATCTCTAAACTATAAACTAAACACAAAAAGGCTATTAGTAATGCAAATGCAAGTTGCAAATTGCTAATGCAAATTATTGATGTTCATATAATTCTTCAGGTGCTACTAGATAGCAGTAAAAATAAGGTATTAATGGGAGGTGGGCACAAAATGTTGGAGTAACTCAGCGGCACAGGCAGCATCTCTAGAGAGAAGGAATGGGTGACGTTTACCTATTAACTATTACCAGCAGGTATTTGCAATTGAAGAGGAAACATGAGAAACCCATGTAGCCGGCATGAGAGTGCACACATTGTAAACTGACAGTAGCACAGGTCAGAATTGAACTTGGATCGCTGGAGTGCTGAGACAACTGCATTATCTGTAGTAGCACAATGCTGAAGACTGAAGAAGGGTCTCGACCCAAAACGTCACCCATTCCTTCTCTCCAGAGATGCTGCCAGTCCCGCTGAGTTACTCCAGCTATTTGTGTCCTCCTACGATTTAAACCAGCATCTGCAGATCTTTCAATTCAATTCAATTCAATTCAACTTTAATGTCATTGCACAAATACAAGTATGGGTACAACGAAATGCAGTTTAGCGTCAGTCCGTAGTAATAGTGCAATATAGAAATAAAAATACAGAATAATCAAACAATGTGGACGGAGAGACTGGAGAAATCTATCGGCAGGACTCCGAGTTCAGCAATGTGATGGTAGAAGCTGTTCCTCATCCTACTAGTACGAGACCTGAGGCTCCTGTACCGCCTCCCTGATAGGAGGAGGGCAAACAGTCCATGGTTGGGGTGGGAGGGGTCTTAATGATCTTCCCGGCCCGTCTCAGACACCGTTTTCGGTGGAGGGCATCCATGGCAGGGAGTGGGGCACCGATGATGTACTGCGTGGTGTTCACCACCCGTTGTAGTGCCTTCCTGTCCGCTACGGTGCAACTGCTGTACCATACCGTGAAGCAGGCTGGACGCTCCGCAACCACAGCTCCGCACTGTAGGAATCAGCGGCAGGGCTAGATTTAGGTATAAGCTTCACAAGCTTAAGCTTAGGGCCTCGAGATCTAGGGGGGCCTCGGCAGGGCCGGATTTACCTATAGGCTTCATAGGTTGAAGCCCAGGGTCTCAAAATCTAGGAGGCCTCCGGCCAAAGTGTTTTTTTCCCAGAGTTAAAAAAATCCAGAGAAAAAAAAAATTGGAACGCGATCAGCGTTTCCACCACAGGGTATTAATGGGATTGCGTGCGAGAATAGGTTACAGAGAAATAAATGGGGAATGAACATTCTTAGAACCATCATGGAATCTGGGCCAAACGGCCTCTTCACGACTATAAAACTGTCCGCTTCTATTTTGGCCAATCCCATCTTCCCGAATATTAATCTGGTTACTACTGATACAGAAACAATGTCATAATATAGTAGTAAACCTTTCAGTAATGTTGTAAATCTCAACTGGGATGCGTGCAGGCGCATACAGTACATAACTGCAGCGTTCTTCTGTATCTCTGTGGGATCGGGCCACATGTTGATGGAGAATATATGAACACAATCCAATAAATTTACATCAGAAGCAAAGGACAAAGGACATTTATTTGTTACATACACCAATTGGTGTAGTGAAATTTGAGTTGCCATTTGCAGCACACCAATAAAAATAAGACACAACATTAAAGAAGAATTTAACATAAAACATAAACACATCCCCCCACAATGGTTCCCATTGTGAGGGAAGGCAACAAAGACCAATCCTCTTCCTCTTGTTCACCCCATGGTCGGGGCCTATTTGCGGCCTCCGCAGTCGCCGCAATGGCGGCCCGATGTTTCAGGCCCTCTTGCCGGATGATGGAGCACCGGCGTCGGGAGAACACACTTCAGCGGCTTGGAGTGTCTGGAACGGCCGCTTCCTACCAGAGACCACGGCTCCCATAGTCCACAGGCCACGCTGGTCGGAGCTCCAACACTGGCGATCTCGGCAAAATAACCTAGGCTCTGTGGTGTTTGAAACTCAGCGCCGCCCGCGGCTGGACGCTCCGCAACCACAGCTCCGCGCTGTAGGAATCGGCGGCAGGGCTAGATTTACGTATAAGCTTCACAAGCTTAAGCTTAGGGCCTCGAGATCTAGGGGGGCCTGGCAGGGCCGGATTTACCTATAGGTTTCATAGGTTGAAGCCTAGGGTCTCAAAATATAGGGGGCCTCCGGCCAAGGTGTTTTTTTCCCAGAGTAAAAAAAATCCAGAGAAAAAAAAATTGGAGCGCTATCAGCATTTCCACTTTGACGGAAATTACCCGCTGGAAGTTTTGGGGAAAAAATTGCGACCATCCGCACCTGCGCAGTTGGGGGAAGCCGGTGACGCAGTAGCAATGCAAAATGACGTTGTCTCTCCGCGCCAGCGCAGTGGGCCCGGGTGGGTTCAGATCTCCATTTGCACTCCACACAATTACCTTGATGCCTCGTGTCTACCAAAGATCCTAGGTGTCTACTCCAGGTAAGTAGACAGCTAGTGGAATATTGCGCTGCGGGAGTGCCCGTTTCTCCGGGCCAGGGGTTCTGCGGCGTGGAGTCGGAGCCTCGCTGCATGGGAGGGAGAGAGAGGGAGGATGTGAGAGGGGGAAAGGGGAGGTTGAGACACAGGGGGGAGAGAGAGGGAGGGGAGGGGAGAGATAGAGAGGGGGAGAGAGAGACGGGAAGAGGGGGAGAGAGAGATGGGGAGGGAGAGAGAGGTGGAGGGAGAGGGAGGGGGAAGGAGGAGGGGGGAGAGGGAAAGGGGGATTATCTTTAGTGAGATTACAAAATTAAGGTAGGTTTTAGGGCAATTATATTTTCTCCTCCATATGAATAATATCAAACAATTGGAACTGTCTTATTTTCCTTGATAACAATACTGAAAAATATGTATTCCATAGTTTCTGGCTTTCATTTTGCATCATATTTTTAATGTGCACACACTAACACAGTCGAACAGTAACAGGCAAGCAAATTAACACACAAAACTTACAGTATTTTATTTGCAGTGTTTGCATACTCCTTTATAATGTCTGATAATGTCTTAATATAATGTCTTAATATGTCTGAGGAAAGACATTCTTGCCATAGAGTACAGAGAAGGTTCACCAGACTGATTACTGGGATGTCAGGACTTTCATATGAAGAAAGACTGGATAGACTCGGCTTGCACTCGCTAGAATTTAGAAGATTGAGGGGGGATCTTATAGAAACTTACAAAATTCTTAAGGGGTTGGACAGGCTAGATGCAGGAAGATTGTTCCCGATGTTGGGGAAATCCAGAACAAGGGGACACAGTTTAAGGATAAGGGGGAAATCTTTTAGGACCGAGATGAGGAAAACATTTTTCACACAGAGAGTGGTGAATCTGTGGAATTCTCTGCCACAGAAGGTAGTTGAGGCCAGTTCATTGGCTACATTTAAGAGGGAGTTAGATGTGGCCCTTGTGGCTAAAGGGATCAGGGGGTATGGAGAGAAGGCAGGTACAGGATAGTGAGTTGGATGATCAGCCATGATCATATTGAATGGCGGTGCAGGCTCGAAGGGCCGAATGGCCTACTCCTGCACCTATTTTCTATGTTTCTATGTTTCTCTGTTTCTATAACATTTTACATAACATTTTACAGTACAACTTGATTATTAAAACAAGGACAGCTTAAATTCTTGATTTAAATAAATGTATACAACAATGAGCCCAATCATCCCATTCCAACCACTCATTATTCTTGACTTATTGTTCATTCTGAAATATTGCTCATTAATTTGGTGCAAAAATGCTCAGAAATAAGGCTCAGAATGCACCAGAGAGCATCTAAAACCCCAGAGCTACCAGGGTCCTTACCCCGGCCACAAGGGTCTTTGAGCTTCGCGCTTGTGATACGCGCTGCATGTACTTATTGCAAATAACATTTTTGTAATCCCACCATGCCACCCCCCTTTTTGAAAAGCTTCGTACGGGCCTGGTGTATAATATTTTGAGACTGTCATAGGTCTTTCTTACATATGTTGTCACAACGCACTGTTGTGACAACACTGTTCCTTGCCCTCCATTTCAGAGTAATAGTGTTTTAAGCCGATAATTCGACACTAGCACTGGCAATAAATAAAAAGCGCAGCTTTCCAGCCCTTATCTCATTGGCCACGCTCGGCTGCACATTGGTGTCAATCTGGTGGACTCTTCCATCTTCCTCTCGTCGTGGGTGTGGGGGATTGGGAGGGGCCTCACAAGTGGAATAGCCTAGGGCCTCTCTTCATCTAAATCCGGCCCTGGTCGGCGATCTCAGCACTCCTCGGTGACCCTCGGTAAGGCGTCGCCCCTCCGCGATGATGCTTCATTCAGCGCTGTGCCGCTGCCGAAGCTGAAGTACTGGACAGTCCCGGCAGGAAACGCCGCTGCAGTCCCATTGGTAGGCCGCGAGGAAGGGGCGAAGATGCGGCTCGGAGGAAACCCGCATCTCTGACCAGGTAGGGACTGAGAAATACAGTTTCCCCCACACCACCCACACCCCCCACATAAAAAGACTAAACCTCCAAAACAAAACTTTTTAACATACTAAAAAAAAAATGTTTTAAAGGGTAAAAGGACAGACAGCTGCAGGCTGGGCAGCCATACTCGACGGCGCCCCCACACTGCAAGCACAAAGTCAAACTATTGCAGGTATTGGAAATCTGAACAAAAATCTTTTTTTATTCTGGAAATACCCAGCAAGTCATGCAAAAAGATTTGTTTCAGATTGATGACGTTTAATAACAGGATAAGTTAGAAATACGAAGATAGACACGAAAGGCTGGAGTAACTCAGCGGGTCAGATAGCAACTCTGGAGAAAAGGAATGGGTGATATTCCGGGTCGAGACCCTTTCAGTTAGAAATATGGCAATGTTTAAAATGCAGGGAAAAGAGTGGGGCTAATAAAAGAGCAAATGATTAGATAGCCTTTATTGTCATTCAGACCGAAGTCTGAACGAAATTGCAGCAGTCATACATACAATACAATACAATAAAAAACAACAATAAACACATATTAACATCCACCACAGTGAGTCCACCCAGCATCTCCTCACTGTGATGGAGGCAAAAGTCTTAGGGCTGCAGTCTCTTCCCTCCTCTTCTCCCTCTGCGCTGAGGCGATACCCCACCGGGCGATGTTAAAAACAGTCCCGCGGCTCAATCACCGAGCCCCGGGGTGGTCGAAGCTGCCGCCCACCAGTCCTGCTGACGCAGCCGCTGGCCCGCGGCCGAACCCCGGACTCAGGCCACCACCGCCAGAACACCGTCCCAGCCACCGGAGCACCGTTCCAGCCCCGAGCCGGATCGCCTCCACGTGAGTACCGTTACCGTCTCAGCCCCGCGCCAGGCCGCCCCGACATGGGCTGGGCCGCCCCGACATGGGCGCCGTATCTCCCTCGGGCTGGGCCGCCCCTGTGAAAAGATAGAAGGTGAGAGAGATTAAATGACCGGATGGATAATAACACAAGTAGTCTGCATTGCAAGTTACTTGTCTGAGGAAGGGTTTCGGCTTGAAACGTTACCTATTTCCTTCGCTCCATAGATGCTGCTGCACCCGCTGAGTTTCTCCTGCATTTTTGTGTACCTTCGATTTTCCAGCATCTGCAGATCCTTCTTAAACACTTGTCTTGTCTTGTTCCCTTATATTCAACACTGCAGACATTTAACAGTACAAAAGGAAAGTATGGCAAAGCTTGGCTGTGGGAGATAAAAGTTCAAGACAAACATTACAGGCCAGACATAACCTGAAATGAAAAATGAAAAATGAAATAAATATTTCAGGTATATGAAATTTTGTCAAAACTGGGAAAGACTAGACCAAGGATGGGGAACCTTTTCATGGTGGAATGCCGCATTAAGTTAGCTTTAATCTAATAAGGCCGCATCCAAGAAACTTCAATTAGATATACTTCAAAATGTACATTATTTTGTTAAAATAGCCCTCATGACTTACTAATATTTTAATTGTGGCCGTCAGTCGGGGAGGATGATTTCCTTGAATCTTCTTTTACTCTTTGGTATTTTAAATACGATCATTTTAAGATTTAAATAAAAATAATAAAAGACGAACAAAAACATATTAATAAAAATAAAAGGTAGACAAAAATGCTGGAGAAGCTCAGGGGGTGAGGCAGCATCTATGGAGCGAAGGAAATAGGCAACGGTTTGTTGTAGAGAAGGTGGGAAACTAAAGTATACTATGCTCTAAATGTTGAACAAAATCACCGAGACCAAGGTGTACCAACAAATGGCTCCTCTAGAGTGTCTTTGGAAATCTCCATGAAATTGTAGCCACCCAGAGAGTAGACCAACCGAAGGGTAGACACAAAATGGTGGAGTAACTCAGCGGGACAGGTAGCATCTCTGGAGAGGAGGAATAGATGGCGGTTTGGGTCGAGACCCTTCTTCAGACCCAAAACGTCACCCTTTCCTTCTCTCCAGAGATGCTGCCTGTCCCACTGAGTCACCCCAGCATTTTGTGTCTATCTTCGGTTTAAACCAGCATCTGCAGTTCCTTCGTACACGAGCAGAACAACCAAAATGGAAGGACCGGAGGTGGATTAGAAGGAGAGAGCGAGAGGGAGATACAAGGGGAAAGGATGACCTGAAATCATAGAATCCAATGCTCATACCATTTGTTGAACAGTCCAATGTTCAAATAATAAAACTCTATGCAGCATGAAAACTGTTCTGCACAGTTATTTATTCCTATGATTCTTAACCTACATCAGCCCCATAGATCCTTAACATCATTTTGTTTTAATCCCATGATCAAACACCATCTATAATCTTCCTCATTCTGTCCTTTCCAATCCCACCGGTCCTTCCCAGAGTTCTCTATGCTTTTGTATCCAAATGTGCGATATAAATGCAATTTATTCTATCCAATTACAGGTAGGCAAAGCCACAGTTTCATTTTTCCAGAGTAGCAGCATGAATTCTGATTAGCCTTTTTGTCACCAGGCTACAGAGGGCAAAAGAAAATTAAGGATAACTACTTCTGAGAAAATAACATTATAACCATTCAAGCTTCTCCCCTCTGAAGAGGAGTTTGTGCAAGTCCATTAATCCTGAATCTATTAGACCTTTTTCATTGCACATTGAGGCCTCTGTTAAGATGCGAGGCCTGCTATGATGCCTGTTCTTGCCAATGAACCCACACAGGTAGGGTTGCCAACTTTCTCACTCCCAAATATGGGACAAAAGGTCAAAATAAGGGACAAATTCCCGACGACAATTCGTTGACCGACTCGGCCGTGGCTGGGTGAATGATGAGTTGGCCCGGGTGCTGGACTGCACACAAAGCCCAGCCGGCGGGCCAGCTGAGGAATTTTGGCCCGGGCCGCGCGACTTCGCGTGCAAAGTCCGGCACCCCATCCAACTCATGAACCGATGATCGGCCATGAGAAGGAGGGGTGGTGGTGGTGTCGGCGGTAAGCGAAGGTCCGAAGGTCGGACAGCTGGCCGGGCTGCTGACTGACCGGGCCACGGGCCTCACTCCATGGGCTGCACTGCGTCAGGACTGGCGAGGCGGTGCTCCGACCCGACAGTCCCCTCGAACCTAGTAGTAGCAGTCAAATACTGGACAAGGGCGGTCCCATATGGGACAAATCAACTTAGCCCAATATACGGGATGTCCTGGGTAATGCAGGACAGTTGGCAACCCTACACACGGGGGGCACTTTTGCAGCATCAGTGCACCTTTGAAGTGCAGAGTGAATCAAGATTGACAGAAAAGCTGCACCTGAAGCCTCAGAAGGAACTGTGGCATCAAAGGGTAAACAATGGGTCAAATAGAAAAGCAGCGATGCGAGGGATAAGAGAAGGATTAATACCTGGAAGCAATGAGATGGGAAACTACTACAGCCGATATATTGGCTCTCTTTCTTGGCTGAATGACTGAGTTTAATGGACTATGTATTAACCATATAACCATATAACAATTACAGCACGGAAACAGGCCATCTCGACCCCTCTAGTCCGTGCCGAACACATAATCTCCCCTAGTCCCATATACCTGCGCTCAGACCATAACCCTCCATTCCTTTCCCATCCATATAACTATCCAATTTATTGGATGTTACTCGCAACTATTCAGATCTGCAGTTGAAAGTAGAGAAACCAATGATGCGGACTAGGAGGACAAGGAACTGCAGATGTTGGTTTAAAAAACAAAAGACACAAAGTGGTGGAGTATCCCAGCGGGTCAGGCAACATCTCTGGAGAACATGGATAGGTGATGATCTGACCTGAAAAGTCACCGAGCCGGAGATGCTGCCTGACGTGCTAAGTCGACTGTTTCTGTGTACTCTGACCAAGATGAAATGAAAATGAAATACCTTGAGGTGGTCACCACCTGTGTCAAGTAATGGAATAGAATATACAATTCCTTGAAAATAAAAAAACCCCGCAGATGCTGGAAATCTAAAATAAAAACAGCAAATGTTGGAAATGCTCGTTCCTCCGCTCTGTCGGTGTGTGGCATCCCTGTACTGTCACACCAAGGCCCAAAGCAAGCTACAGGAACACACCTCATATCTAGGCACATTGCAGCCTCTGGACTAAGTATTAAATTCGATAACTAGGTAACGATTTATTGGCTGTATCAGTCACCCTGTGTGATCATATGTAATCCTTTCCTCTTCTACCTCCATCGCTCTATCCTTCTAATCCACCGGTCCTTCCATTTTGGTTGTTCTACTCGTATAGGAAGGAACTGCAGGTGCTGGTTTAAAACGAAGATAGACACAAAATGCTCAGCGGGACAGGCAGCATCTCTGGGGAGATGGATGGGGTGACGGTTCGGGTCTGAACAAGGGTCTCGATCCAAAAAGCCACCCATTCCTTCGCTCCAGAGATGCTGCCTGTCCCGCTGAGTTACTCCCGCAGTTTGTGTCTATCTTCATAATAATTCTGCTGTTCATTTAATAATTCCTGAATCACTGCTCATTACAAACCTCCTTCATTTTTTTTTCTCCTTGCCTCCTGTTTTTCCCCATCTCTCTGCTTTCATCAAAACCTGTGATATATTTTCCAATGCTGATTAAAGATAACCGGCCCGCAGTATAAGTGTTGCTTTCCACAGGGAATGCTGTTTCTGCCCCGCTGAACTGTTCCTTGTCACATATTTAGATTTTAAGAGATAGCAGGAACAGACCTTATTTCATTCCTACAGTATGAAGATGTGCCTTTGGACTGTAAAGTAGCTGATCTTTTTTTTTTTAATTGTCCAAACCCGAGGATAAAGATAAACAGATGAATTACAGACAGGTCTCGTGTCAGCTGTGTATAAATGTAGGGTACATAAATCATGGTAGAATTAGTGTATTTTACAAGCACACTGGTTTTTGAAGAATAGCAAGCACTGTTCTAACATAGCAATTTAAGGCCGTGACTTTGACTCTAGCCAAATTTTGGTGGGAGAGTAATAGGATGAATTGGCAACTCAGTTAGTGGTGCAGTGAACAGGCCTGAGCTTTTCTAATTCCCAGATCTCATTGACACACTGATGATTGACTTTGTACTTGGAATGGTGACATATTAATGGGCAGGAAGTGGCGAATGCCCAAGGATGTTATAAGCCACTCGTTTGATTCATGGAAAGTTGTTCAGATCGGAAACACTGTCTGAAGGTCAGAATACGTTTCTTTATTCATTAGCCTTTCAGTTTCAGTGACTGCCATCAGACGAGGCAGGATATTAATGACAGCAGAGATTGCTTGGTAACAGCGTGAGGAATGGACTCAAATCACTTCAGATACTTTCCCTGAACTGAATCCATATACTTTTTCAAATTTTCTCTTACCTTGCTATGAGATATTTTTCCACACGTAACTTATCCTTTATCAGGCTGATTGCTGGTTTGCTATCCATTTAAACGGAGTGTCTGAAAAACAGATTGTCGATTGTAACTCGGGCCCATTTAGAATCTTCTCACTGGTACAAAGAAATCAAGCAGTCTTTAGTAACATGAGTAAATCTGAAGGTGGTGTTCAATTACTGTATCTGCCAGCAGAATCCAAAGATAAATAAGGAAAATGTAGATACTAGCAATTAAATTTGGCAATTAGTTGTATCCGACTCTTTTATTAGGCAATCATTGAGATGTCACTGAGGGGATGAAAGTCCCATTTAATGGTGGGCAAATTACATCATAGAACATACATAGAACAGTACAGCACAGGAACAGGCCCTTCGGCCCACGATGTTTGTACCGAACATGATGCCACGTTAAACTGACCTCATCAGCATGTATTGTACATTATCCATATCCTTCTATTCCCTGCACTTCAATACGCCGAGCTAAAAGCCTCTGAAACACCACTATCGTATCAGCCTGCACCACTACCCCTTCATTATCCCCATATTCATGAACCTCTCACTGCCTGTCCTTCCTTTGAGGAATATCCTCCATTTACCATAACCTCCACTCACTCATCGCCCCTTCCATTTTCTGACCCGCTACTCTGGTTCCCACTACCCCGCCATTCTAGGTTAAACCCTCCCAAGTAGCACTGGCAAATCTCCCTGCAAGTGTGTGGGTGCCCCTCCAGTTGAGGTGCAATCCTTTCATCTTGTACACGTCACCTCTGTGCCAGAAGAGATCCCAATGGTCCAAAAATCGGAATCCCTGTCCACTGCACAAGTCCTCAGCCAAACATTCATGTGTCCTATCCTCCTATTGCTACCCCCAGTAGTACGTGGCACTGGTAGTAATCCAGAAATAACCACCTCGAAGTTCTGCGTTTTAACCTTTGTGTAACTCCATATATTGACTCTGCACAACCTCATCCCGTTTCCTACCTATGTCATTTGTGGCATCATGCACAACGCTTCTGGCTGTTCACCCTCCCCCTTGAGAAGATCCTGCAGTTGCTCCGAGACATCTCGGACTCTGGCACCATGGAGGCAACAGGCCATTAATTGCTGCCAGAGAGTCTCATGTCTGTCCCCCAAACTATCCGGTTACCTATCACTATCGCTCTGCCTGACTTCACCCAACCCTGCCTCAGATCCAGGCCCTGTGGCTCCAAGGTCTTCCAGCATCTCTGTTGTCCTAAGCACTCCCTAACTGCGAGTAACCAAAAGAGGCTTTAACAGGGACAAGTCTACGCAGCAGTGAGTTGCGACAAATGTGAAAAATAATGCTCATTATGTCAATGTCATCGACTGGCAGGGTTTTCTGCAATGATTCACGTTCACAGCAAGAGTTGACAACAAGTCTGGTCTGTCAGGCAATGTTGAAAGGGCAGCATTGACAGGGTTTGCGTGATGAAGATTTGATAACTGAGGGGAAGGGGATCAAGGAATAGGAATCTCTGAGGGAGGCTTCTAGGGAAAAGGACGACTGAAGGCAGAAGGGATCCCGAGAGTGACAAGGAAAACGTGTGGATGAGATTATGTTTCTTTATGCATGTGTATGCAGCCGGAGAGCATCCTTGAATGTTAGTGTGTGCATGTATAACCGTGTGTGTGTATACACACGCGCGCGCGCACACACACACACACACACACACACACACACACACACACACACACACACACACACACACACACACACACACACACAGTGCAGTAGAGGCTGGTCTCCATATATCTTGGATCTCCATGCCATTGGACCTATGCCAGATTCCTTGGTGCAACAGCCACCCTTGTGTTAAGGCCGCAGCATTGGAGTGGGAACATGTCATTCTTAACCCTAAAGAACTGTTTAACAAGAAGAATGAGAAGATCATTTTGTTATTTTCCACTGTCCTGGATCTATTGCCATTGAGGATATTGAAGACGATAAGGTTGAATTTTAGAAGATAGATTTGCTCAAGATCTCAGTTCATCTTTTCCTGCATTGATCTTGTTTTAGATGACATTAGAGCTTTTTAACTATTGTGCTCGAGTTAATCTGCTGTTGAGACTCTTGGCAATACCTTGGCAGTTCTAGTCTAGTCTGTTCCCACATCTCCTTGTCTGTTCCCATCCCATCCATCTCCATCAACTTTGGCTCACCCACACTTCATATTTCTTTCCAATGGACGCTTCGATCATGCATCATGTCCATCCTTGTTGATCAAATTGGTTCCTTGATTCTCAATGTCTTTTGATCAAGATTCTCATAATTGTAATTAAAATCCTTAATATCCTCCTGAACTATCCATTTATTGGTCACTGTGCTTTTGTGCATTTTTCCTCTGCAATCACCCTGCTGTTGACAGCGACATATTCAGCTGAAGAAGCTCATGCTCTAGAATTAGTTTTAGTTTAGTTTAGAGATACAGCGTGTAAACAGGGCCTTTGGCCCACTGAGTCGATGCCGACCAGCGATCACCCCGTACTCTAGCACTATTCTACACACTAGCGACAATTTTGCAATTTTTAACAAAGCCAATTAACCTACACACCTGTGCATCTTTGGAGTGTAGGAGGAAACCAGAGCACCCGGGGAAAACCCACACGGTCACGGGGAGAACGTGCAAAATCTATGCAGACAGCACCCGTGGTCAGGATCGAACCCGGGTCTCTGGCACTGTAAGGCAGCAACTCTACCGCTGCGCCACCGTGCCGCACAATTCTTTCCTCACCTCCTCCATCTCCTTTTCTTTCTGCTTTGATGTAAAGTTCTCCTTGAAAACCCATCTCTTTCATGAATGTTTTGGTCACCCTTCTTTATCTTGTCATTTTTATGTTGATTATTCCTCCATAAAGCCCCACGGAATGTTTATATATCCTTGAGTTGCAGATCGGCATGTATCTCTTGTGCCCATGCATGCATCGTGCAGGATTTCACACAGAAGTCAAGATTCAAGATTGTTTCTTTGTCATGTACACTATCTATGAACTAGACCAACAACATTCTTACTTGTTGCAGTTTTACAGATACTTTTGATGTAATCGCAGGGAAAGTAAATATAAAAATGAATTATGTGTTAGTCAAATAAACTAAATCATGATGGTACAAAAAACACATTGGGTGGAGCAACCATAGTCATGCAGAATCTGTAGTGGTTCAAGGGTTAGGTCGTTGATGGGAAGTAGCTATTTGTGAACCTGGAGGTGAATCTCAGACTCTTCAGTACCTTCTTGATGGTAGCAGTGAGAACAGAGTGGCGGCAGTAGAGATACTGTCTTACAATGCCAGAGACCGCGGTTTGATCCTGACAACGGGTGCTGTGTGTACAGAGTTTGTACATTCTCCCCGTGCCCTGCGTGGGTTTTCACCAAGATCTTCGGTTTCCTCGCACACTCCAAAGACGTACAGGTTTGTAGGTTAATTGGCTTGGTATAAATGTAAAATTGTCCCTAGTGTGTGTTGGGTAGTGTCCATGTGCAGGGATTGCTGGTCGGTGAGGACTCGGGCAAGGGCAAGGGCCTGTTTCCGCACTGTATCTCTAAACTAAACTTGAATGTGGCAAGGGCAATGGAGTCTTTGACATTAGGTGCTTCTTGAAGCAACGCTTTTTGTAGATCCCAATGGTGGTGGGGAGGTCAATACCGTGATGGACCGAGCTACGACCACTACTTCCTGCAGCCTCCTTCGTTCTTGTGTGACCGAAACATCCAGTTGCACCTTTTGTCTGCACAGATGCTGATTGACCTGCTGAGCTCTCCCAGTGTTCTGCTTTTTGTTACACATGCAAGATTGAGTGCTAAAGTACTTTCAAAGGCATTTGGTTTCCATGGAAATGCTGTGGGCAAAACAAAATATCCCCTCAATAACAGGAATCCAGATTTGGTTATTTAAAGTTCAATATTCACTTGCTTAGAGAGACCGGAGATTTATGTTGCATTCCCAACGTGATATTAATGAATTATAGATTTTATTAAGTGGCTGGCACATATATGCAACAAGCCGGTGGAAGAAGTGGTTGAGGCAAGTGCAATAACAACGTAATAAAAAATATTTAGACAGGTACATGGATAGAAAAGGGATATAGGTTAAACATGGACATATGGGACCAGTGTAGTTGGGCACCTTAGGTGGCCTGGGTGAGTTGGGCCAAAGTGCCCTTTTCCATGCTGTTTGACTATGATTCTTTACGAAGCGTAGGAAATGGCAGATGCTTGAGCCCCATACAATGCAATATTTGATTTTGACAGACTACCACCCGTCAGACCTCTTCAAGGGTGGCAGATTCTTTGTAGTTACAAGCATGCTATTCTGTTGGCATGCGAGTTATTTAAAATCAACTTGAAAAAAGAAGAGGAGAAATTATGCAAGATTATGTGGAAAGAAAAAACACCAGGAGTAACTTTCGTATTTCTTCCAGGGATGCAAATGTATTCCTGTGCTGTCTGTCATTTGATTAGTATCTATATTCATTTTGGGATCTGGGCATTGATGGCATTGGTAATATATATATGTGTGTGTGTGTGTGTGTGTGTGTGTGTGTGTGTGTATGTGTGTGTGTGTGTGTGTGTGTGTGTGTGTGTGTGTGTGTGTGTGTGTGTGCGTGCGTGCGTGCGTGCGTGCGTGCGTGCGTGCGTGTGTTTATATATATATATATGTGTGTGTTTGTGTGTATATATATATATATATATATATACAGGTAAATGTGTGTGTGTGCGTGTGTATACACGCAAATACATGTGGTTAGTATATATATTATATATATATATATACATACACACACACACACACACACACACACACACACACACACACACACACACACACACACACACACACACACACACACACACACACACACCAGGGCTGCCAACTCTCACGCTTTGAGCGTGAGAATCACGCCCTCAAGCAAACTCTCACGCCCTCACGCTGATCAGAAATTTCTCACGCTCTGTGGTGAGAAATTCTGTGATCAACAAAAATTTCAAAACTCGGATAAACTGCATGGTCTACGGGTGTTGGAGAGCCGGGGCTGAGGGAGGGATGGAAGCAGCGGGCGGATACAGATGCGGGGAGCCGGGGCTGGTGAGTTTGCGGGCATGATGAGTATTTGCGCAGCTAGCGAGTCGCTCGCTGCAGCTTCGGCCATGGAGCGCTCCGGACAGTGCGAGTGTCCCGGGCCGTCGGAGGCATCGGAAGCGCCGCTGCCGCGAGAGTCTGTGCCGAAGGGACAGACTCTCAAAGGGAGGTGGAGAGAGAGAGAGGGGAAGGAGACAGGGAGACAAGGGAGAGAGAAAGAGGGGGTGAGAGGAGAGAGAGGGGTGAGACAGAGGGGGGGGGGGAGGTGAATGGAGAGAGAGAGAAGAGGGAGAGGGGGAAAGAGATAGGGGAGAGAGAGGGGGAGAGTAAGGTGGGAGAGGGGTGGAGGAGATAGAGGGGTGACAGGGAAGAAAGAGGGAAGAGAGAGAGGGGGTGGAGAGGGAGGAGAGGGTTGGAGAGAATGGGAGAGAGAGGGGGAAGAGAGAGGGGTGGTAAAAGCGAGAGGGGGAAGAGAGAGAGAGGGGGAAAGAGAGAAACGGGGGAAAGAGAGAGAGAGAGATGGGGGGGCAAAGAGAAAGAGGAGATAGAGACAGAGGAGAAAGAGAGGGGAGAGAGAGCAAGGGGGAGTGAGGTGGGAGGGAGATATGGGGGAGAGAGATGGAGAGAGAGGAGGAGAGAGGAGGAAAGAGAGATGAGAGAGAGAGGTGGGGAAGAGAGAGGTGAGAGGAGAGTTGGCCATAAACGGGTCCAGGCAGCAGGCGGTTGATGGTCAGGCTAGAGTCGGCTGCCTGCCCCTCTTTCGGGCCTACGTCCGTGCACGTGTGTCCCTGGAGAGGGAACATGCGGTGTTCACGGGGACTTTGGAGGTTTTCCGTGGGCGCTGGTCACCGCGTGGGGTTGAGAGTATTGTGAACAATGATTGTAATGTTGTATTATAATGACACTTGATATAATGTAATTTCTTTTTTGTTTATGACTTGATCTGTTGTATCATTTGTTGTGTCGAATAAAGTCTTGGAATTGAAAAAAAAAAAGAGGTGAGAGGAGAGACAGAGAGAGAGGGGAGAGAGAGAGGGGAGAGTGTGTGGAGAGGGAGAGGGAGAGAGGGGGAGATAGAGAGGGAGGGAGAAAGAGAGAGAGAGGGGGGGAGAGAGGGAGAAGTGAGGGGAGAGAGAGAGAGAGAGGGGGAGGGAGAGAAGAGGGGGGGATAGAGAAGAAAAAGAGGGGGGGGGAAGAGAGGGGAGAGAGTGTTAGGGGAAAGAGAGAGGGAGAGAGAGTTAGGGGAAAGAGAGAGGGAGAGAGGGGAGGGGGGGAGAGAGAGGAGAGAGGGGACGAGAGAGAGGGGGAGAGTGAGGTGGGACAGAGAGAGGGGGAAGAGAGAGGGGAGAGAGGGGGGAGAGAGGGGAAGAGAGGAGAGGGGGGGGAGAGAGGGGGGAGAGAAGAGAGAGGGAAGGGGAGAGAGAGAGAGGGGGAGAGAAGAGAGAGGGAAGAGGAGAGAGTGAGAGGGGGAGGCATGGGAGAGTGAGGGGTGAGAGGAGAAACAGAGAGGGAGAGAGGAGAGAGAGAGGGGAAAGAGAGATGGAGGGGAGAGATGGAGGGGGAGAGAGAGAGGGGGGTTGAGAGGAGAGAGAGTGCATCCTGGAGGACAACCAGTGGCTGCTGGAAGTAAGTACCAAGCACTGGGTAGAAACGGTGGAAGATAGTGGACTTCAAATGGGGGTGGTTGGAGAAAGCATCCTGCTTGCCTGCTAGATTTTCACTTACTGTAACTGCAGGAAAAATGTTCCCGATGTTGGGGGCGTTCAGAACCATGGGTCACAGTTTAAGAATAAAGGGGGGGCCAGTTAGGAATGAGATGAGGACAAACTTTCTTCACGTAGAGAGTTGTGAATCTGTGGAATTCTCTGCCACAGAAGGCAGTGCAGGCCAATTCACTGGATGTTTTCAAGAGAGAGTTAGATTTAGTTCTTGGGGCTAACAACATCAAGGGATATGGGAAAAAAACAGGAAAGAGGTACTGATTTTAGATGAATAGCCATGATCATATTGAACGGCAGTGCTGGCTCGAAGGGCCGATGGCCTATTCCTGCACCTATTTTCTATGTTTCTATGCTTGAGTATATGGCAATAAAACTCGATCACTTGATTTTGAAGCATTCATGCATGGTGGAGGTATAATGTAGTCATAGAGTGATACAGTGTGAAAACAGGCCCTTCGGCGCAACTTGCCCACACCCGCCAACATGTCCCAGCTATGCTACCTGCTTTTGGTCCATACCTCCAAACCTGTCCTATCCATGTATCAGTCTAACTTTTTCTTAAATGTTGGGATGGTCCCTGCCTCAACTACCTCCTCTGGCAGCTTGTTCCATACACCCATCACCCTTTGTGTGGATAAAGTTACCCCTTAAAAAGTTACCTTTTAAAAATACTTCATACAAAAAACATTGAAATCATACTTCTACAGGGCACTAAAACATGATTTTAATACATCAAATTTCAAAAAGTTCCTACCCTGGGTGGGGGGACACCCTTCTTTCACACCCTCTCCCCACTCGGTTGCTCCACTCCCTCACCGGGTATCCCCAAGGCCAGTGATCAGTGATCGCACAGCCTCCCCCCTTTCAAAAACGCTCCAATCCAATTTAAAGCATATTCCAATGGGAGGGGGACACCCTCCTCCCACCCTGGACTCTTTTCATGATAGATGATACCTACAAAATAAACATTGGGCATTTGATGGAATACATTGTTTTTACCCAACAGGAAGCTGAATAAACTCATTTCTCACTCGAACATAATGCGCGCCAAAATCATTAACACCAGGATTCATCACCAAGATCTCAGAGATTGAAGCTTGGCTGCCAGTCTTTGATATGCACTGTTACACTTAACTCTCACTTTCATATTCGTGCGTGGCATATGTCCCATTTCCAAAAATGTGAATAGATGCCAGTTATTTACAGGATCAAGTAACAGTAATTTGTTTATCCACCATTTGGTGTCTATGATCGAACGTTGATCATTTTAAAATCAGACCCGGTTTAGTGCTATGTTTATTTTCAAATATAATCTGCAATGTAAATGGAACGCATGAAATATGGAAGAGTTGGAAATTCATATTATCTCACCATATTTCAACACATATAGATGCTAGTAGTACAGTGCAAATTAAACCTTGCATATAAAGTGGCGGCGCTGCCCTGGCAGCAGCGGCTCACCTGCAGTCCGTTTGTTTTTGCTTTTTTGTGTTGTTTTTTTCGTTTTGGTTAGTCTAGTTTTTAGTTTGTGTTTGGGGGGGGGGGGGTTGAAACAGGGCTTGCTGTCTCTCCCTGCGGGGGGAATGCGACCTTTTTGTCGTATTCCCCTTCTCTGCCTCCGTCTGCGCTGAGCCTAATGGCGGAGCTGGTGACCTCGAGGCTCAGGAGGCAGAGCCCGCCAGGACTCGCCCTGAGCTCGCTGACGTGATGACGGTCCGGCTCGGGGCTGGAACAGTGCTTCCGTGAGGGACTGTGACGATCCCGTGAGGGCGGCCAGCACGAGGGAGGAACGGTGCTCCCGTCGGAGTGGCCGAGCTCGGGGAGGTACGGCGCCCCCAGCCCGAGGGAGGAGCGGCGCCCATGTTGCGGCGGCCCAGCCCGAGGGAGAAGCGGTGCCCAGTCGGGGCGGCCCAGCCCGAGGGAGGAGCGGCGCCCAGTCGGGGCGGCCCAGCCCGAGGGAGGAGCGGTGTTTTTTATTGTATTGTATGTATGACTGCAGGCACGAAATTTCGTTCAGACTTCGGTCTGAATGACAATAAAGGAAACCCTGTAAACCCTGTAAACCCTGTAAACCCTGTAAATACGCTGTCCTCCATAGTTGTATCTAGATTCAGCGTTGTAAGCAATCCAGAAGACATTGCAATATAACTTTAATACACATGTGCATACAACATCCTTTTCATTACGTATCAAAAACTATTTGCTTCAAGTATGTTCAATCATTAAGAGGTTAATGTCAACTAGTTTGTTGGATGTGAATTGGGAGGTGGTGTTTGGCCCAGGCGGATATATATGACAGAACGCAATATAAATTTGAATTTCATAATGCTGGCAGGAGATCGATAGGATTCTGGGGATGGGAAGTAATTGACTAATATAGCTATCCAGATAGTTTCTATGGGGTTTTCTGCTAGGCTGCAGGGAATATATGCTGAGAGATTTGGGCATTTTATGGGAATTATTAAAATGTTTTATTCTAGTTTCAGTTTTTTTAAATCTTCAGTCTGAAGAAGGGTCTCAACCCAAAACGTCATCCATTCTTCCTCCCCAGAGATGCTGAGTTATTCCAGCATTTTGTGTCGATCTTCGGTTTAAATTTTTTTTTTTTACGGGATGTAGACATCACAAGGAAGACCAACGTATTTGCTTACCCCTAATTGTCCCTATGAAAGGAACATGCAGCCCATTCTGAGCTACTACAATCTTTCTGATAAAGGTCTCCCACTGTGCTACTGAAACGTGAGTTCGTGGATTAAAACCCAGGAATGTAGGAGGAAAATATTTCCAAATTCGGACTGTGCATCACTCGTTCTCAGGCTTCTGCTACATTTTCTTGTCTTTCTAAGCAGTGTAAGCTATGGAATTGGGTGGTGCAGCCAGAGTAACAAGACAAGTCATTGCAGTGTACATCATCGATAGTATTGCATTACAGCCAAGATGCGTCAGAGGGCAGCACGGTGGTGCTGCCTTACAGCACTTGCAGCACCAGAGACTCAGGCTCGGTCCTGATTACGGGTGCTGTCTGAACGGAGTTTGTACATTCTCCCGATGACCGTGTGGGTTTTAGACTATAGACAATAAACAACAGACAATAGGTGCAGGAGTAGGCCATTCGGCCCATCGAGCCAGCAACTGCATTCAATGTGATCATGGCTGATCATCCACAATCAGTACCCCGTTCCTGCCTTCTCCCCATATCCCTTGACTCCGCTATCTTTAAGAGCTCTATCTAACTCTCTCTTGAAAGCATCCAGAGAATCGGCCTCCACTGCCTTCTGAGGCAGAGAATTCTATAGACTCGCAAGTTTCTGGGGGGAAAAGATTTTCCTCATCTCCGTTCTAAATGGCCTACCCCTTATTCTTCAACTGTGGCCCCTGGTTCTGCACTCCCCCAACATCGGGAACATGTTTCCTGCCTCTAGCGTGTCCAATCCCTTAATAATCTAACTGTTTCAATAAGAATTCTTCTCATCCTTCCAAATTCCAGTATATACAAGCCGAGTCGCTCCATTCTTTCAACATATGACAGTCCGGCCATCCTGGCTATTAACCTTGTGAACCTACGCTGCACTCCCTCAATAGCACGAATGTCCATCCTCAAATTTGGAGACCAAAATTGCACACAATACTCCAGGGGTGGTCTCACTAGGACCCTGTATAACTGAAGAAGGACCTCTTTACTCCTATACTCAACTCCTCTTGTTATGAAGGCCAACATGCCATTAATTTTCTTCACTGCCTGGTGTACCTACATGCTTACTTTCAATGACTGATGAACAAGGTCACCCAGATCTCATTGTACTTCCCTTTTCCTAACGACACCATTCAGATAATAATCTGCCTTCCTGTTTTTGCCACCAAAGTGGATAACCTCACATTTATCCACACTAAACTGCATCTGCCATGCATCTCACCCTTCTCGTCCAAGTCACCCAGCATCCTCATAGCACCCTCCTCGCAGTTCACACTGCCACCCAGCTTTGTGTCACCTGCAAATTTGCTAATGCTACTTTTAATCCCTTCATCTAAATCATTAATGTATATTATAAATAGTTGCGGTCCCAGCACCGAACCTTGCAGTACCCCACTAGTCACTGCCTGCCATTCTGAAAGGGACCCGTTAATCCATACTCTTTGTTTCCTGTCTGCCAACCAATTTTCTGTCCATGTCAGTACCCTACCCCCAATACCATGTGCCCTAATTTTGCCCACTAATCTCCTATGTGGGACCTTATCAGAGGCTTATTGAAAGTCCATGTACACTACACCCACTGGCTCTCCCTTGTCCATTTTGCTAGTTACATCCTCATAAAATTCCAGAAGATTAGTCAAGCATGATTTCCCCTTCGTAAATCCATGCTGACTCGGATCGATCCTGTTACTTGCTATACAAATGTGCCGCCATTTCATCTTTTAAAATCGACTCCAGCATCTTCCCCACCATCGATGTCAGGCTAACTGATCTATAATTCCCTGTTTTCTCTCTCCCTCCATTCTTATAGTGTAATAGCTACCCTCCAATCCACAGGAACTGATCCTGAATCTATAGAACATTGGAAAATGATCACCAATGTGTCCACGATTTCTGGAGCCACCTCCTTAAGTACCCTGGGATGCAGAACATCAGGCCCTGGGGATTTATCAGCCTTCAGTCCCATCAGTCGACCCAACACCATTTCCTGGCCTCCGTCACGCTAGGTCCTCTGGCCACTAGTAAATCTGGGAGATTCCTTAGTGAAGACAGATCCAAAGTACCTGTTTAACGCACCTGCCATTTATTTGTTCCCCATAATAATTTCACCTGTTTCTGTTTTCAAGGGACTCACATTTGTCTTAACTATTTTTTTCCTCTTCAGATACCTAAACAAGCTTTTACTATCCTCCTTTATATTCATGGCTAGCTTACCTTCTTACCTCATCTTTTCTCCACGTATTACATTTTTAGTTATCTTCTGTTGCTCTTTAAAAGTTTCCCAATCCTCTGTCTTATCACTCATATTTGCTATGTTCTACTCCTACTCTTTAATTTTTTTAACAGTCCTTGACTTCCCTTGTCAGCCACGGACACCTCTTACTCCCCATAGAATCTTTCTTCCTCTTTGGAATGAACTAATCGTGCACCTTCTGTATTATTCCCAGAAATACCCGCCATTGGTGTTCCACTGTCATCCCTGCCAGGGTCTCTTTTCAGTCAACTTTAGCCAGCTCCTCCATCATGCCTCCAAAAAAAAAACCAAAAAAAATAATGGCACGGCCCTGTCCAATCGCCGTTGTGGCAGCTCCGTGAAAATTGTGTGTGTTTTTAACTTTTTTGTTCATTTTTAACTTATTTCTAAGTTCTAACTCCCTAGTACTAACAAAGTATGACAGGGAAACCCTCTTAAATCTAAACTCCAGGACAAACGGAGCCTTTTTAAACTCTGTACTTACTGATCCAGCATGGCCAGCAGAGATCAGCAGAAGCTGCTGCAACAACAATGGGAGCTCGGCTGCAAGGAAAACCCGGAGAAAACATCGAGGGACGTGGGGGGGGGGGTTCGGAATAGGCTGAAAGCCCAAGCCTTTCGTCCACCTCTGCCCAGCATTCTCCCAGAATGTCCAGTCTCTGGAAAACAAGCTGGATGACCTCAGGGCGAGGGTCAGATTCCAGCGGGACATAAGGGACTGCAACATCCTCTGCCTGACTGAAACATGGCTGACCTCGCTGATTCCGGATCAGGTAATCTGCCCAACCGAGTCCTTCACTGTCCACCGTGCTGACAGAACAGAAGCATCTGGGAAATCCAAGGGTGGAGGAGTCTGCTTCATGACCAATAACAACTGGTGCAAACCTGGAAATATCAAGATGCTTTCCCGTTCCTGCTCGCCGGACCTGGAGCACCTGACGATCTCATGCCGCCCATTCTACCTTCCCCGGGAGTTCAGCTCAGTGATCGTCACAGCCGTCTACATTCCACCGCATGTGGACACCGACATGGCACTAACGGCCCTACACGATGTGCTATGTCGACATCAAAACAAGTACCCGGATGCGGCTATGGTGGTGGCTGGAGATTTTAACAAATCAAATCTCAAGAAGGTCATGCCGAACTTCTACCAACACATCACGTGTGCCACCAGGGGGGAGAGAACTTTGGACCACTGCTACACACCATTCAGGAAAGGCTACAAGGCCGTTTCACTCCCTCCCCTAGGAAAATCTGACCACGCTGCCATTTGACTGTTGCCGGAGCATAAACAGAGGATAGTTCGGGAAGCGGTAGAGAGGAGGGACATAAAGCGGTGGTCCGACCAGTCAGAGGCCATGCTGCAAGATGCACTGAGTGATGTCGACTGGAATATGTTCGAAGCAAGTTCCAGTGACGTCAGTGAGTTCGCGGAAGCAGTCACGGACTTCATCGCAACAGTAACCGACAACATCGTCCCCACGGTAAGGGTAAGCACCTTTCCGAACCAAAAACCCTGGGTAGACAGGTCTGTTCGTGTGGCCCTGAATGCTCGCACCGCTGCCTACAACTCGGGCCTGGCATCAGGAAACATGGACGTCTACAAGGCAGAGTCCTACCGACTGCGAAGGGCGGTGAAGGACGCAAAGAGAAGGTACAGAGACAAGATGGAGTTACAGATGGAGCAGCAGGACACCAGAAGCCTGTGGCAGGGGCTACGGACTGTAACCAACTACCGGAGCACCCCTCCCTCATCCGCAAGTGCCGGCACCTCCCTAGCTGATGACCTGAACTCCTTTTACGCTCTTTTCGAGAGGGGCAACACCACCCCAGGTCTGCCGGTCAAAGCCACAGTTTCTGCTTTAGCTTTGTAATTTTGACGCAACTAAATACCTGCCTGGGCCACGTCAGAATCAGTGACATCACTGTAGGCCCTGATTCAGCAAACAGCCAGAATGAGTCAGGGCAGCAGATTTCCTTCCCTAAAGGATGTAAACATACGGCAGTCGTTTCAAGCAAAGATCCTATAGCGGAGCGGAGCTATAGCGGAGCTGTAGGATCTTTGGTTTCAAGGTTACCATTAACTGAGATAGTTTCAGTTGCTTAATTAATTGAATGTAAATTTTCCATCTGTCATCATTTGTAGCCATTTCCTTGCCTAATTAAGTACCACACTGCTGTTCCCATTGTTATTCTGAGCCATTTAGTTCAATCAAACCCGCACTTCTTTTCAACCCCCACACCTTTTCACCTAAATAATTACCAGTAAACGTTTTCTCTACTGCATTTAATTTAAAATTCCCCAACATTCAAAAGTATAATAATAGTTTCAGTTAGAAGGCTTTTGCCCTTTGCTGCCCCACCAAGCCATGACCAAGCATAACAGTTTTGGTCTCCTAATCTGAGGAAAGACATTCTTGCCATAGAGGGAGTACAGAGAAGGTTCACCAGACTGATTCCTGGGATGGCAGGACTTTCAGATGTAGAAAGACTGGATAGACTCGGCTTGTAGAAACTTACAAAATTCTTAAGGGGTTGGACAGGCTAGTTGCAGGAAGACTGTTTCCGATGTTGGGGAAGTCCAGAACAAGGGGTCACCGTTTAAGGATAAGAGGGAAGTCTTTTAGGACCGAGATGAGAAAATCATTTTTACACAGAGAGTGGTGAATTTGTGGAATTTGTGGAATTCTCTGCCACAGAAGGTAGTTGAGGCCAGTTCATTGGCTATATTTAAGTTAGATGTGGCCGATTGGCCTACTCCTGCACCTAATTTCTATGTTTCTATGTTTCTATAACTATGAAATTATGTAAAATGGCCATGTCATATTGGCAAGCAATTTCACCTCTCTCCTGAGTTTTATTCCCAGGGTGGCAAACACGTTTTTCCTGATCTTTTCCTGCTTTCTTGGTCTGTTTATCATAATGGAATGGCATTGAAGAAGCTCATTTCACACAGTGGGAAACAAAAGATAGAAAAGTGGAGGTAGACACAAAATGCCGGCGTAACTCAGCGGGTGAGGCAGCATCTCCGGAGAGAAGGAATGGCTGACTTTTTGGATCGAGACCCTTCTTCAGACAAAGTGGAGTATATTTTACTACTGAAGATTTAAGGGTGTTGTTGTTCGGAGGGCTTGAGTGACCTTGTACAAGTGTCACTGACATTTAACTTGTGGCATTTAGTAAGGCAAAAGGTTTGCTGGTCTTTACTGCAAAAGGATTTGAACAAAAACATCTAGTTGTGTTCCTATTATATAGGGTCTTGGTTAGACTACATCTGGAATATTGTGTGCAGTTGTGGTTTCCTTATGTTAAGAAATATATACTTGTTGGAGTGCAGCAAAGGTTCACCAGATTGATTCCTACAATGTTAGTCATTAGAGGGGAGATGAAGCAGAATCGGGCCAGCACTCCCTTGAATTTAGAAAAATGAGAGATGATCTCATGGAATCATATCATGCTCTTAGGGGGCTTGAGGTGTGGAGATAATGTTTCCTCTATCTAGGAAGTTGTGAACCAAGGGTCACAGTTTCAAAATAAGGGAACAGCATTTACGTCTGAAATGGGGAAAATCCTTCATCCAGAGGGTGGTGAATCTTTGGAAGTCTCAACCAAAGAGGACTTTGTCAAATCTCAAGGAGAATGGTCAGGAAGACGGGATGCAAGCAGTGCCCATCGTGACCTGTAATTACATTGTGATCCCTAGAAATGTTCCACAGTGTCTCTTTCCATCAGATTTCTTTTCTCTCTGTCACCTTTTTGGTACAATCCTGCAATTGTCCTTTTAAGTACGGCTGAATTGGCTATTTCAGACTTTTGAAAACTGACTGCATCACACGATTTGTTGGTAATTTACACTGACATTACCATCAATAGCCCATTGTCAAATTTTGTTTAATAACATTCTGTTGAAGCACCATGGAATATTTCATTACAAAAATGATGTATGAGTGCAAATTCCAGTTGTAATTCAGATACTGTTACAACATTATCTCTGAAATGTCTTTCCATAACATATCATTAAAAATTAAGGGGGCAGAATTAATCTTTGGTGACTGGTACTGAACTCATCGAGGAATATTGGCTATCATTTATACTCAGCTTTACATATTTTTTTGAGTTATTGATACCAAAATGTGCAGAGATGCAAACAACCGTGGCTGATGTCTTACATGTGATTATCACTATTAATGATGCAGAAATGTCTGACTCTTGTCTGTTGGATGCTGATCTTAAATTTCTATGGGCGAATAGACAAGTGAATGACCAATGATCCCCTAAGACAATGCACCATAGGGCCAATTTGACAAAAATCAAAGCAATAACATTCAGTGTGAAGAATCCAAATGGTTAAATTCATATTATTGAAAACAAGCAGTTAGGTTACCAAACTATTCTCCTGTATTCAGGCTCCAGATTTCCAGCGATATTGATTTAAATTTATCACTATTGAAGAGCAAAAACTCTGGCTGTTTCTCTATCTAAGCGTAACTGTACAGCTTGATAAATTAGACAGAGTGGTGCAGTAGAAGGGGAATATATAGCTACTAAACTGTCCCATATGAAATGAATGGGACATTCACTTGCACTTGCTAAGCAATCATCCTCCATACATCTGTCAGGCTGAGGAATTACTTCACAAGATATGCATATTCAAACTCAATTTATATATCACAACTGCATAAACTAGAGAGTAGACATGCAACTAAAGGAGATACCACACCTGTCCTTTCATTCTTTTCCCCTCCCACCATCCCAACAGGACCCAAACAGACTTTTCAAGTGAATCACTGATTTGGTTGTGCTACTTCCAGTTTGTGTACTGCATTCAGTGTGTGCAGTGTGCTTTCCTCTACACTGGAGAAATTAAATGTAGGTTTGATGATTGCTTTGTGGAGAACCTATGTTCAATCCACAGGAGTGACCCTGAGCTTCTGGTTGCCTGTAACTTTAATTCCCCATCCCACTCCCACTCTGATCTTTCTGTTTGTGGTCTCCTGCATTGTAACAACGAGGCTCAACAAAATAACACTTCATATTCTGTCCAGTTATGTTGCAGTCTTCCGGACTCCATATTGAATTCAATCATGCTACAATCTGCTGGACTCCATATAGAATTCTATGTAAGAAAGAACTGCAAATGCTGGTTTAAACTGAAGATAGACACAAAAAGCTGGAGTGACTCAGCTTTTTGCAGCATCTCTGGAGAGAAGGAATGGGTGACGCTTCAGGTCGTGACCCAATTAGGGGGCGCTACAGTGGCAGCAGCCTTGTCAGCAGCGCGTTAGTCTTTTCAATTTTTAGTATGTTTTAAAGTTTGTTTTAATGTTCCTTTGTGTGTCTTGTGTGGGGGGTGGTGTGGGGGGGTAAGGGGGAAACCGCTTTCGGTCGCCTCCTCCACGGAGAGGCAACTTTTTCCAGGTCGCCTCCCCGTGGCCTAACAACAAGGATCGGCGCGGCCTTTCCACGGAGACGCGTCCGGGGCTTCAACGGCGGGCGCAGCATGGACTCCCGGCGCGGAGCAGGTGAGCCCTCGCTGGGGCTCGCCGGAGGGGAGCGCTCCGTTTCGCTGGCCCGGGGCAGCCAGCAGCCTGAAGCCGCGGTCTGCAGAGTTTCAGCTGGCGTGGCATCTACAGCCCGGGATCCCTCGTGGGGGACCCGGGGGAAGAAGAAGCCATCACTGCCGGCCCGCGGCCAACTTTTACCGCGGGTCCGGCATGGACTTACCATCATCCCTGGAGGGGAGCTTCACCCGCCGGCCCTGCAGTCTGCGGTGCTTCTGGCTGCGGCGTGGCGGGAACCTTAAATCTTCGACCGCCGGCCTGCGGCCTACACCAGCCTGAAGCCGTGGTCTCCGGTGGGGAAGAGCCGATCCTGGACTTACCTTGACTTTGACTTTGTCCCTTACCATCTGGACGCCCGCAGCAATGGCTGCGGAGGGTGGAGGTCCCGACCACGGGGGAAAATGGAGGAGGACTGGCCAATTTCTGTGCCTTCCACCACAGTGATGAATGCTGTGGTGGATGTTTGTGTTACATTTTTATTGTGGTTGTGTGTTCTTTATTATTGTACCGCTGCTGACAACCCAAATACCACCGACCCTGGTTGTGTGGCAAATAAATTCTTTCTATCTATCTATCTATCTATCTATCTATCTATCTATCTATCTATCTATCTATCTATCTATCTATCTATCTATCTATCTATCTATCTATCTATCTATCTATCTATCTATCTATCTATCTATCTATCTATCTTTCTTCAGACTGGTTAGGGATAAGGGAAACGAGAGATATAGACGGTGATGTGGAGAGATAAAGAACAATGAATGAAAGATATGCAAAAAAGTAATGATGATAAAGGAAACAGGCCATTGGTAGCTGTTTGTTGGGTGAAAATAAGAAGCTGGTGCGACTTGGGTGGAGGAGGAATAGAGAGAGAGGGAATGCCGGGGCTACCTGAAGTGAGAGAAATCAATGTTCATACCACTGGGCTGTAAGCTGCCTAAGTGAAATATGAGATGCTGTTCCTCCAATTTGCGTTTAGCCTCACTCTGACAATGGAGGAGACCGAGGACAGAAAGGTCTGTGTAGGAATGGGAATGAGAAGTAAAGTGTCCAGCAACCAGAGATCAGGTTGGTTCACGCGGGCTGAGCGAAGGTGTTCCGCGAAACGATCGCCCAGTCTGCGT
The DNA here is from genome assembly GCF_010909765.2 of Amblyraja radiata. Classification (NCBI taxonomy): domain Eukaryota; kingdom Metazoa; phylum Chordata; class Chondrichthyes; order Rajiformes; family Rajidae; genus Amblyraja; species Amblyraja radiata. The sequence goes on from NC_045977.1 coordinate 9,969,147, forward strand.
TTGGTCTCGCCGACGTATAAGAGTTCACATCTTGAACAACGGATACAGTAGATGAGGTTGGAGGAGGTGCAAGTGAACCTCTGCCTAACCTGAAAGGACTGTCGGGGTCCCTGGACAGAGACGAGGGAGGAGGTATAGCGACAGGTGTTGCATCTTCTGCGCTTGCAGCGGAAGGTACCTGGGGAGGGGGTGGTTTGGGTGGGAAGGGATGAGTTAACCAGGGAGTTGCGGAGGGAACGGTCTCTGTGGAAGGCGGAAAAGGGTGGAGATGGGAAAATGTGGCTGGTGGTGGGATCCCGTTAGAGGTGGCGGAGATTTTGTAGGATTATGTGTTGTATGCGACGGCTGATGGGGTGGAAGGTAAGGACTAGGGGGACTCTGTCTCTATTGCGACTAGGGGGAGGGGGAGCAAGGGTGGAGCTGCGGAGTATCGAGGAGACACGAGTGAGGACCTTATCTATGATGAGGGAGGGGAACCCCCGTTCCCCAAAGAATGAGGACATCTTGGATGTATTGAATTCAGCATTGTTGCAATCTTCTAGTATAACTAGCCATTATTTTCCAGTAAACCATCTGTGATTTTGGCTTTTTTTTTCCCTTCCTACCAGTATAGTCAAAACATCGGCAAATAAACAAAACCGATACCTTGATATATAGAACAATACTAAAGTTCATTTTTGTGGTTAGGAATTTGCTTTTTTAAACAGTTGCCTCAGCACATTTGCGATTCTTGGCTGATCTAAACAAAATCAGCATTAACATTTAAAATGAAAAGCGAGGATTTTGTCAGTCTGGAAAGATTTGCTTGTTGGAAATGAGCTGTTTCATTCATTTACATTGATCAGAATTCATTGGGTGCACTGAGAAACATTAAATGCCTGGAGTCATTAAGCACTTCTAAATCAGATCTAGCACATTTAGATGAAAAGTAAGGTTTCAACTACATTTCCCTAAAGAATGTCTCAATTGCAGCCTTAGATAAACATGCTTTATTTCACAATATTATACATTTTACATCTCCCAGACTTGGCACGCTGAGACATATGAAGTATTTACCAAACTAGAGAGATATTCATGCTGTAGACCTTCGGAAATTGGATTGAAACCGTCTTCAATTTGCGCATAATTTGATGTACATTCTAACCATTAAAGGTTATTACTAAACCTATAGCAACATCTAGTTCTGGATTTATTTTAATTACATACACTCAGAAAGATGGATATTAAAGAGGTATTGGTTTGGCAGTTGTAATATGCATTAAAATAGTAAGATTAAACGAGAACTTACCAGTTTGAAGTTTGATCTTTATTTTATGAGGAGTTACGTTGAGGGAATACGTGAAGACCCCGCCAGCACGCAAGCGCGACATTCTTCAAAACAGCGGTGTGAAATCACAGTAATAGTAAGTGAAATAAACATAGTAAGATAAGAAGAACTAGGATATCAGTTGACCTTTATAATAGAGGGTGGGCGTGGAGGGCACGTATTCCCTCAACGTAACTCCTCATAAAATAAAGATAAAACTTCAAACTGGTAAGTTCTCATTTAATCTTACTATTTTACTTCGGAGTCACGTGAGAGACTACGTGAAGATTTTAAAGATCTGTGATTTCATGCCATGGAACCAGTCCATGCTTCACTCACTGCTGAAGTCATCTAAGGGAGGAAGTATGTTATCGTATTCAGACATGAATCAAATTCAAACAATAACAATTTATATTAACAAGATTAATGCTCCCTTGGGCTAAATATATTACATAATTCCAAATTGATTCTGCAACACCGCAGGTTTGGTTATTGGCTTATTATAAAAGAGTTGGAAGGTCATCTCTCTAGACCATCCTGCTGTTGCCAGGATATGGTCCATAGGCACTTCCATGTCTCTAGCTGCCGATATTGCTGCTGCCCTTGTGGAATGAGATTAAAAATGTCAGTATCCACCCCAGCAGCTCCGAAAACCTGTCTGAGCCATCTAGAGATGGTCTGTGCTGATACCCAGCTATGAGGCTGTTTATAGCTGACCCATAGCACCAATTCTCTACCTCTTAATAATTTTAGTAGTGTTAAGGTATAGTAGAAGGTGTGTGGGACACACGTCAGATGGGTATGCCTGGAATTCCAATTCTGTCCTGATATTCCTGGTCTTTTTTGTTTAACCAGCTCCAAGATGCGAAGTTTATCTTTTCTGTAGATACCATCATATTGTCCAGTCTCAGTTTATGTAGAGGCTGGACCCTTTGAGCTGAGACCAGTGCCATCAGCATACTGATTTTAATGTGAGCTTTTCCAGGGACAGGGACATTGCTGGTGACCAACCCCTGAGCAACGTGAGTACAACACTGACGTCCCAGATCTGGGAGTACCTCGCTCTAGGAGGGTTGTAAATAATCCTATAAGTTTGGCAACTAGAGGGTGAGATCCCATGGAGAGCTGTCGTGGTGCCTGTCACCAGTAAGCTGACAAGGAACTCCTAGCGCAATTGATAGCGCTGCAGCTCAGTCCTTCATCAATAAGAAAGCTGGACAGGAATTCCAGGACGTTGGTGATTGTAGCTGTATTATACGCTACACCAGTCCTTGAGTAATACGACTCCCATATTCTTATGCTGGAGAGGTACTGCTTTTTTGTTGACTCTCGATAGGCCGCCGTGATCATGTTCCTGTCCATCAGCCCAGATCTAGCATGATGGACATATATGGTTCAGAGACCATGTCCAGGACCACAGGGAACCATGGCTGTGTAGGCCAATCGGGTACTACCAAGATACCTGATGCTGAGTCCATATGTATTTTGCATAAGACCCGACTGATGAGGCAGGAGGGGAAAAAGCATAGAAAACAATTTTTCCCAATTCAGCAAGAAAGCGTCCATTGCAGCTGCCACAGGTCTGGTTCCCAAGCGACATATGTTGGTAACTGGTGATTGAGTCTAGTTGCAAATAGATCTATACCTGGTGTACCATAATCGTATAGTAATATCAACAAATATTTTGTGGTCCAACATCCATTCGGTGCTGTCATTAAATTTTCGTGACCTGGTGTCTGCCACTGTATTGAGCTTACCTGGTAGGTAAGTTGCTGATAGCCAAATATGTATGTTAACACACCATTGCCGGATTGTATTGGCCAGATTGACACATGATATCGATTTTATTCCACCCATATGATTAATATATGCCACCACTGTGGTATTATCAATTTGTAGACGGACATGCAAATGGTGCATTGTGAACAGTAGGCTTTTGGCCCATGAAACGCACCCAACATCTCTAAATAATTTATACCCAGTGTTTTTAGTAATGATGATTCCTGATGTTCCATCTACCACCAGTACTGGATATAGTGTTAGTAGCTCCCCAGCCATGAGCGCTGACCTCCGTTTGTAATGTGAATGATGGTTTACTAATAATGATTGGGCTGGAACTGTGCCAAATATTTCCCTTCCACCATTGTAACTCCGAAATTTCTTTGGCTGGTAACTGCATAGGTCGATCAAAGTGACCTGCATGGTATTTTAGCGCTTGCACCTTTGCCCTTTTTTAAACTATGATAATGCAAAGGTCCAAACTGAGTAGCTGGAAATGCTGCTACTAGTTTCCTAATTACTCTTGCCACCTGTCGAATAGATGGTTTATTTGTAACAATCAATTTGTTGCAGGCTTCCACCAAGTCTGCTGTTTTACTCTTTGGCAATGTTACAGACATGTGGATAGTGTTAATTGTGAATCCCAGATAGTCCATAGTTGTGGATGGCGTCAACTTAGATTTATCTGGATGGATCATGAACCCCAGAGTTTCAAACCAATGTTTGGTAGCTAAAACTGCTGATTTAGCTAGTTCCAGGGTTTCCCCCACAATTAATATATCATCAAGATATGCCATAACAATATGCTTTGTTTCCTAAGTATTGCCAAGGCCGGTTTTAATATCTTGGTGAACAGTCTTGGGGCTGAAGATAACCCATTAGCCAACGCTATATACTGCCATAGTTGCCCCATCCAGTTAAATTTTAGGTATCGACGATGATCCCAAATTAGTATACTTTACATAAGAATTCAGTTTTGTTAAGTCAACGTCATCCACCATCTTTTTTGGTTTTCGTAAATATATTGGATACAAATTTTAGAGAGTCATGTGCCGACCTCTCTATTATACCTTTGGTATATAACCTTTCCAGTTCTGCCTGTCCTTCCAATTTCTCCTGTTGTGAGAGTACAACTTTCTGTCAGGCACATGTTGAACTGGTGGCATATCTTTTGGATGAACTCAATTTCGTATCCCTGAATACTCTGTAGTATATATTTATCAGTGGTAATAAACCTCCATGCTTCCCAAAACAAGTGTAACGTTCCCCCTGTTAGTACAGGTCCTACACCTTTTATGTTCTGGAAGGAACCAGACCCACCTACCTCCATGGTTGCCGGTGGTACGTTCACTTCTTCAGCTTCTGCCTCTTCTGCGGACGAACGGCCGGAAAGCGGGGTTGGCACATTTTCCATGAGGGTCGCTCTGGGCCTTGGCCTAAAAAGGACCTTTGTGGTTGCTGCGCGGCCCTCATGCTTTCACCAGCATCCTGCTGGTGGATGCATAGGGGTGCTGCCGTCTGAGGTGTGTGGCCTTGCCCGTTGCTGATGACGCCCTCATGAGCCCGGCAGCTTTAGACTCTTCGCCGAGCTCTTTTACTTGTTTAGACAAGTTTCCCCCCCAAACAGCAGTATCTGCGGTTGTGTTGCAGCTGTTTCGCACAACCGTGCAAATTTGGGGTATAGTGCAGGTTTTATTACGCTCTTTCCCAAGCAATTGATTTCATACTGGGTATTGCGGAGCAATGCCAGTGTGTCCTGCTGAGTGTCCGTCATCTCAGTACCATTGACTGAACGAGCAAACAATGTTATGCCCGCTGTCAGAAGCTTGGAATGGTTTCCATGAGGCTGAAGGGAGACCAGATAGAAGTATGTACAATAACATTGTAAAAGGCATAGATAAGGTAGACAGTCAAATCCTTTTTCCTAAGAGGGAAATATCAAAGACTAAAGGACATAGCTTTAAGGTGAGAGTGGCAAAATTTAAAGGAGATGTGCAGGGCAAGTTTTGTGCATTGAGTGTGATGGGTGCCTAGAATGCACTGCCAGGGATGGTAGTGTAGGCAGATAGTGGCATTTAAGAGGCTTTTAAATAGGCACATAGATGGGAATGGCATGGGGATGGAGAGATAGGGATCATATGCAGGCAGATGAGATTGGTTTATCTTGGCATCATGCTTGGCACAGACATTGTGGGCCAAAGGGCCTCCTCCTGTGCTGTACCTTTCTATGTTCTATCTGTGGGTGTAGCATTACCAGATGGAAAGCAGCTGTGCAAGAACGTGATGCATCTCCAGCTTCACATCCACAATTAGTAATGGGAGTTCCTATTCATTAAATGAATGAATAATGCTTAACACTGCAGCAGATCCCATCCCTCTGGTTCACATCTGCTTTAACGATCAAGGTGAGTGCTCAGCGCCTTCTGTGTGAACATGGTTCAAAATAGTGAAAGCAAGTATCTGATGTGCAAAATGTCCGGTCTTTGTTTTGCTAAATATTTCATGACAAAGCACATAAAGGTGCTATGCTAAGTAATAGCATTTCTCGGTCATTTTACAGAAATATAATATTCTTTGTGGTTACTGATAAACAAATGTTTGACTTACTTTGAACTCTATCAAAGCTAGATTATTTTCTGTTACCGTAATTTTTTTAAATATGTAATCCAGTTCAGATTGCAACTGCTCACTATTTTGCTAGTTATCATAAAGTCATAAGGTCATAATGATAGGAACAGAATTAGGCCATTCGGCCCATCAAGTCCACTCCACCATTCAATCATGGCCGATCTATCTCTACCTCCTAACCCCATTCTCCTGCCTTCTCCCCATAACCCCTGACACCTGTACTAATCAAGAATCTATCTATCTATGCCTAAAAAATATCCATTGACTTGGCCTCCACAGCCTTCTGTGGCAATGAATTCCATAGATTTACCACCGTCTGACAAAAGGAATTCCTCCACATCTCCTTCCTAAAGGAATGTCCTTTAATTCTGAGGCTATGACCTAGTCCTAGACTCTTCCACTAGTGGAAACATTCTATCCACATCCACTCTATCCAAGCCTCTCACTATTCAATAGGTTTCAATGAGGTCCCCCCTCATTTTTCTAAACCCCAGCGAGTAGACAGTAGACAATAGACAATAGGTGCAGGAGTAGGCCATTCGGCCCTTCGAGCCAGCACCGCCATTCAATGTGATCATGGCTGATCATCCCGAATCAGTACCCCGTTCCTGCCTTCTCCCCATATCCCCTGACTCCGCTATCTTTAAGAGCCCTATCTAGCTCCCTCTTGAAAGTATCCAGAGAACCGGCCTCCACTGCCCTCTGAGGCAGAGAATTCCACAGACTCACAACTCTCTGTGAGAAAAAGTGTTTCCTCGTCTCCTTTCTAAATGGCTTACTCCTTATTCTTAAACTGTGGCCGCTGGTTCTGGACTCCCCCAACATCGGGAACATGTTTCCTGCCTCTAGCGTGTCCAACCCCTTAACAATCTTATATGTTTCAATAAGATATCCTCTCATCCTTATAAACTCCAGAGTGTACAAGCCCAGCCGCTCCATTCTCTCACCATATGACGGTCCCGCCATCCCGGGAATTAACCTTGTAAACCTATGCTGCACTCCCTCAATAGCAAGAATGTCCTTCCTCAAATTAGGGGACCAAAACTGCACAAAGCACTCCAGGTGTGGTCTCACTAGGGCTCCGTACAACTGCAGAAGGACCTCTTTGCTCCTATCCTCAACTCCTCTTGTTATAAAGACCAACATGCCATTCGGTTTCTTCACTGCCTGCTGTACCTGCATGCTTACTTTCATAGACTGATGAACAAGGACCCCCAGATACCGTTGTACTTCCCCTTTTCCCAACTTGACGCCATTTAGATAGTAAGTTTCGAGCACAGGCCCAGTGCCGTCAAACACTCATCGTATGTTAACCCATTCATTCCTGGTATCATTCTTGTAAACCTCCTCTGGACCATCTCCAGAGCCAGCACATCCTTCCTCAGATACGGTGCCCAAAATTGCTCACAAGAATGGCTAGTAATGGTTAGATACTGTATAATACACAAAGAGTAAACAGCTGTAAATTCATGACTGGACCTTTCTGCTGAGACCTCGTCACCCCTTCTGCCAGAGATATAAAAAGTGAAGAGAGTCCAATGAGGAGGAATATAATAACAAGGAACTGCAGATGCTGGTTTATACAAAAGATGGGCACGTAATCCTGGAGTAACTCAGCAGGCCAGGCAGCATCTCTGGAGAACATAGAGAGGTGACGTTTCAGGTCAGAATCCTTCCTCAGACTCTGAAGAAGAGTTCCGACCTGAAACATCACCTATTCATGCCCTCCAGGGATGTTGTCTGACCCGCTGAGCAATTCCAGCATTTTGTGTCTACCAATGAAGAGGAAATAATTGATGGGAAGACCAGAAACCCAATTGGACCGATTGCTGTTTGGAAAGGTCAGAGGCTGGATGTCTATTGGCGGTCACAGTGACGCAGCAGTAGAGTTGCTGCCTTACAGCGAATGCCAGGTTCGATCCTAACTCCGGGTGCTGCCTGTACAGAGCTTGTACGTTCTCCCCGTGATCTGCGTGGGTTTTCTCCGAGATCTTCGGTTTCCTCCCACACTCCAAAGACGAACAGGTTTGTGGGTTAATTGGGTTGGTAAATGTAAAAATTGTCCCTAGTGGGTTCAGGGCAGTGTTAATGTGCGGGGATCGCTGGTTGGCGTGGACCCGTTGGGCCGAAGGGCCCGCTTCCGCGCTGTGTCTCTAAACTAAACTAAAGTACCTCTGCTCCTGATGCTTCAAGGTCCTTTCACCATTTACAAACAAAGATCAGGAGGGTAATGATAGGCTTTCCACTTTCTTGGTTGAGTGCAGATTCAACACCATCCAGGAGTCTGCTTCATTCGTACTCCTTTGACCATCCAAATCATTCATTCCCCCCACCTGCAATGTACAATGATTGCCTGTGCATCATCTGCGAAATGTTACTTCCCCAAGCTACTCCAAAATCAGCAACCTCTAGCTTGAAGATGGACAAAAGATTTCATACGTACAGGACCACCACATTCCGTGCCAACTCGCGCATCGTCCTCTCTTGGACATTTTTTCACCTCGCTTTCAACATTGTCGGAGGCACAAGAGGCTATAGATGATGGAATCAGCAGCAAAAAAGGGGAACGCAGTTGGCAGGCAGCATCTCATAGTCATATAGTGTGGAAAACAGACCCTATGTCCCAACTTGCCCGCACTGACCAACATGCCCCACCTACACTAGTCCCACCTGCCTGCATTTACCCAATATCCCTCTAAAGCTATCCAATACAAACATCTCTAAATATTTCTTAAACGTCACGATAGTTCCTGCCTCAACTGCCTCCTTTGGCAGCTCTTTCCATGCACCCACCACCCTTTGTGTAAAAAAGTTACCCCTCAGGTTTCTATTAAATCTTTTCCTCCTCACCTTAAACCTATGTCCTCTGGTTCTCGATTCCCCTACTCTGGGCAAGAGATTCTATGCGTTTACCCGATCTAATTCTCTCATGATTTTGTGCACCTCTATAAGATCACCCCTCATCCTCTTGCGCTCTAAGGATTAGAGGCCTAGCCTGCTCAATCTCTCCCTATTACTCAGACCCTCTAGTCCTGGCAACATCATCGTTAATCTGTGTAGGGAAATGGATGGTCAACATTTCGAGGCAAGTCACTTCATCTACACTGGGAATACTGGGAAGATATGTGAAATCATACTCGCTCCATCCCTCCCCCATCCTAGTTTTCCGACCAGTCTGACTGTCCTGATTAAATTTTTATCTTTGTATGCTGCGTTGTCAGCTTCCACTGCCTAGCAATGATCCATTCTTTTTTCCTTGAGCTTTGTTCCCTTTGATGTCTTGTTTTCACACTTCCTTATCTCTGTGTCTCCCTCTTCCCTGACTCTCAGTCTGAAGAAGGGTCTCGACCCAAAACGTCACCCATTCCTTCTACTCAGAGATGCTGCCTGTCCCGCTGAGTTACTCCACCATTTTATGTTTATCTAAAACCAGCATCTGCAGTTCCTCCCTACACAGTCGACATACCGGGTCAAGATTCTTCATCATGTCTTCATCATTGCTGGATCTAATTCTTGGGACCTGCTTTCCACTGCACTGTGGCAGAACCTTCATCAGAAGTACTCCAGGGGTCGCCAGCAGATTCCTAAACATAATTAGACAACAAATGCTGACCTTGTCAATAATGCTCTGAAATATGAAAATAAAAAGGAGTTCCTTTCGAAAAGAACACACAGTCTGTGAATGACTTTGAGGAAGGTAGTAGAAAGGAAGCATTCTCATCTGCCTGTTTCTTTAACCTGCATTGTTGATGCCTTAGCATTCAGTTACCCTGCATTGTTTTGAGTAATGGATTGTATTGTTCTTGCAGACACTGCAGTAAAGAGGCATGTTACACAGGGAATGTGCTGATACTCCACTAATCTTGCAAATCTTCCTGACCCCAACCATGTGTTCTTATTTGTGAACTGCTGAGCACCGTGAGCTGTTTCCTTTTCCGGGCAATCTGCGTCTTGACGTGGGGTTTTACTAGAGTGGATCTTAAATGTTCTTTGCATTGCTATCAAGCAATTTTTTAAACACTGATTACAAAAATGCCTTGTGTCCCTGCCCATGTTTCCGTATCTGACATTTTCTGTGTACAAGTAGACCGAAGGGCACTTTGCACCTAATATATTGCTGGTTATTCTTTGCACCTGATGATTAATGAGATGCAGAGCAATTTTCTAATAATATTCCCCTGTACCTCTGTAGAGTTGTTTAATATTCACAGTTGCCACCATTCCCCTTTTCATCAAAAACATAAACACACATTCGCAGCTGTTTTGAACCTAAGGCATGTTTGCTAAAGAAATTGCTCTGAAACCTATTCATCAGGTCTCTTGAAAGCGTTTGATTATAAATTCAAGTTAACTAACATATGGATGAATGAATGAATAAGTTTATTGGCCAAGTATTAGGTATGTTACAATACTTACCTTCAGTGGCGCTGCAATTCTGCCATTGGCCGTGTGCGCGATTTTGGCGTGTTTGAGGGGGGGGGGGGCGGCGGGGTTAAAACGCGGTTTTCTCCGACCTGATCCTGGATTATATTTTGTTGGAGTGCAAGTTTTTGCTGAAGAATCGTTCCGACGGCCGTTCTGTGTGTTTTTTTAAAAAAATCGCCCAACAAGTTAATCGCTGGAGTGATTTTAAAATCAGCTTCTGAAGCCGCCAACGCCGACAACGGGGCCGGATTTTACGTAGGGGACAGGTAAAAGAAAGTAGTTTATTTTTATGTATAAAAGTGTTTCTTAAGATGCATTTAATTCACATTTCAAGTTGCGAAACGGTAATTTTTTCCCCCGAACGAACCGGCAGTGTTTTTGCTGCCGATACGGGTTTAAATCCACAGCAACTGCAACATTCCAATTGATCGCGTTCCAGAAAATCCCACTCGCAAGTTGATTTAAATGGCCATTAATTTACAGGTATTAAACATTAAATTCCTTCCATTTGGCCTTTAAACCCACGACAATGAGATTTAAAAATTATGTTATATTGTGAATTCTTGTGTGAATGTTATTTGGACACTTAGGCTATTTAAAAATGTTAATCTATTCTTAAGAAATGGATAGATGTTTAGATCTAGTAATTGAATATTGTAATTAGCTACAATTAGGTAACTAACTAATTATATGCTTTAATTTCAAGTCATCTAAGTAAGATTGTTTCATATTTGTTTCAGTAATGCTTCAATCTATAATAACTGAAAATTTCTTTCAGTTCTCTTAATTTTTAAGAAAGTTATGGGCTTTTGACTTCTCGATCACAGCTTTTGTGTTAAGTCAATGAAAAAGCAATAGGGAACAAGATGCTAATTTCCGAGTATGAAAATGGCCATAACTTTTTTAATACTGAAGATATGAAAGTGAATTAGGTGTCAAATTAAACTTATTTTTATGCTTTATCTGATGGGATAAATTGCAGACTTGATTTTTAAAATCTCAAAATTTTGTAACATTGCTACAAGTATGTTCACATACAAGGAATTTGCCTTGGTGCTCCTTCGCAAGTGACAACATGACATACAGTGAATTAAGAATGACACATAAAACATTAAACATTACTAATAAAACATTATTGATTAAACATGTGAATTAAATGAAATACCAGAGCATAAGGAGGCAACAGATTTTTTGGTTATTGAGTAGAGCTACCACTCGTGGAAAAAAAACTGTTTTTATGTCTGGCTGTGGCAGCTTTGACAGTCCGGAGTGAAGTGATTCAAAGAGTTTGTGGCCAGGGTGAGAGGGGTCAGAGATGATCTTACCCGCTCGCTTCCTGGCCCTTGCAGTGCACAGTTCATCATTGGAGGGAAGGTTGCAGCCAATAACCTTCTCAGCTGATCGGACGATATACTGCAGCCTCCGGATGTCGTGCTTGGTGGCCGAGTCAAACCAGACCATGATGGAGAAGGTGAAGACAGACTCTACGATGGCCGTATAGAATTGGACCATCATTGCCTGTGGCAGATTGTGCTTCCTCAGCTGCCGCAGGAAGTACATCCTCTGTGTGGTCGATGGTGCTTGGAGATGATGGTTCCCAGGAACTTAAAAAATTCCACAGATATGACTGTGGTGTTGTTGATGGTGAGTGGGGGAGGAGAGGGGGATCTCTCCTAAAGTCTACACTCAATTCCACTGTCCTAAGAGCATTGAGCTCCAGGTTGTTGTGATGGCACCAGGAAGCCAGCTGTGACACTTCCTGTCTGTAGGCAGTTACCTCCCCATCGTGGATCAGTCCAATCAGGGTTGTGTAATCCGCAAACTTGAGAAGCTTAACAGAGGAGTATGTGTAGGTGCAGGTGTAGAGAGAGTAAAGGAGAGGGGAAAGTATGCAGCCTTGTGGTGCTCCTTTGCTGAGGGTCAGCGGGTCCGAGATGTGCTTTCCCAGCCTCACATGCTGCTTCCTGTCTGTCAGGAAGTTGATGATCCACTGACAGAGGGGTTCAGGCACAGTCAACTGGGAGAGTTTGGAGTGTAGTAGCTCTGGCACAATGGTGTTGAATGCAGAGTTAAAATCCACAAACAAAATCCTTGCATAGGTCCCCTGGCAGTCTAGGTGCTCGAGGATGAAGTGCAGGCCCAGGTTGGCTGCGTCATCCACAGATCTATTGGACCGGTATGCAAACTGCAGAGGGTCCAGGTGATATTTTTCAGCTTGGCCAGCACAGGCCTTTTAAGGGTCTTCATGACTACAGATGTCAGTGCGACAGGCCTGTAGTCATTAAGACCAATAATCCTTGTATTTGGGTACAGGGACAATAGTGGAGACTTTGAAGCAGGCAGGGACAGTACAGGTTTGCAGGGACTGGTTGAAAATGTCTGTGTAGACTGGTGCCAGTTGTTCAGCACAGAGCTTGAGAGTAGAGGGGGAAACATTGTCCGGTCCTGGAGATTACCGGCTTCTCTGTCTTCTGAATAGTATAGAAGTTATATAGAAGTTATATAGAAGTTATATAGAAGATTATATAGAAGTTATATAGAAGAAACGAGTTACTTCTTACTTTTACCAATATGTTTAAAACATTATTTTTATGTGATCAGACATCAAGGCACACAAACAAGTTGCTTCTTATTTATTATTTTGCTTTAGCTAAGAACACCATGGTAGGCTCAGAGATTAAAGTTAAAGGGCAAGGACAGTGAAAGATTAAAGTTACAGAAGCATGCATGCCAAGTAGCCGAAGATAAGACTGAAACTGTAATAAAACGCTGTCTGAATTTATGAATCAGAGAACAATTGGAGAGGACCAGGCCGTGGTGCCTCTGAATGTTCCAAGCCAAATTTGTTTGCAAATAAAAAGGCTTTTCGTCTTCTTGAAGAATTCTCCGTGTCTGTGTCATCTTATCCAAACTTTGAGTCTTAAAACCACGACAATAGCCATGATCACATTGAATGGCGGTGCTGGCTTGAAGGGCTGAATGGCCTACTCCTGCAACTATTGTCTATTGTCTCTCCACCTCCTCAATTTCTATTGTTGGTGATGGGGACGTGGCCAGATTGATGTTGGACAGCACGGAGGGGGTGGCTAGTGGACGAGGCCCTAGTCTTTTGCAGTCAGGCTGTAAGTGGGTGTTAAGTGGTGATTGGAGATGGGTGGGTGGGAAAGGGTCCAGTCTTTTCAGACTGGAGTCATGCCTTAAGTAGGTGTGAAGTGGTGGTATATAAAATAGTAAATGCCAACAATTTCTCAGTGTCTTCTACTTGCTATGCAATCTGGATCGCCCTGGTAACCATTTTAATTCCCCTTTCCTTTCCCACACGGATATACCAGTCCTATGCCTCCTCCACTGCCCGGGTGAGGTCCAATCATGGGCGGAAATCCTGGGGGGGACCACATAGGTCACGGGGAGAACATATAAAATTCCACACAGACTGCACCTGTAGTCAGGATCGAACCTGGGTCTCTGGCGCTGTCAGGCAGCAACTCTACCGCTGCTCCAGATTCCAGCATCTGCAGTCTATTGTGGCTCCATCTCAGTGTCAATATTATAATCTATTAAATTGATAGAGTTATTTATTTTGGGAAAAGAATACAATTGGCTTCCAGGTTTTCAATTAAAGTTAAAAAGGTGGAGGATTAACTGCAGTAACTACAGAGCAGTTTAACCTTAATGGAAAGAAAAATTCTGGAAACAATAATCAATGACGGGATTAGCAGTAATTTGGACGTAGAGTTTAATTTGAAAAAAACAGCAAAGGAAATCCTATCTAAATAACGTATTTTTTAAAATTTAGTAACTGAGGATGAAGGAAATGCTGCTGATGTACATATGGATTTCCATTTGATGGTGTAGCACATAGTAAGCTTGTCATTGATACTGAAGTACATGGAATAAACGTTAGGGTAGCAGCATGAATAGAAAATTGAATAGGGACTGCAGTAAAATTCTGATAATCTGCTTTCTGTTTGTTTGTAAATCATGAGAGTTTGGCACCTGGCTCATTAGATGCTGATTCCAGGAATGTTCCATCAGGGTAGGCAAGGTAGGCAGTGCCTTCCCTGACTAAAATGATAAAATGCTAATTATTAAATATAAATAGTAAAGGCACGGGAGCATTATGCCTACCTAAGAAATCGATCTCTTAGGTAGGCATAATTCCCCTGTGCCTTTCATCCCCCGTAGATGTAACACGCAAATGTATGTGCAACTCACATGCCATCGATGCTGCTTCAATCCTTCAATGACAACGGTCTATAAAGGCAGCTGAAATTCTGCCTTTGCAACGTGGACTGCGTGCATGTAACGCGCATGCGCAGCGCAAGTTTCTTGCTGGGTTTTTCAAACATGGATTGTCAAAAAGGTCTGGACAAGCTGGATGCAGGAAAAATGTTCCCAATGTTGGGCGAGTCCAGAACCAGGGGCCACAGTCTTAGAATAAAGGGGAGGTCATTTATGACTGAGGTGAGAAAAAACGTTTTCACCCAGGGAGTTGTGAATTTATGGAATTCCCTGCCACAGAGGTCAGTGGAGGCCAAATCACTGGATGGATTTAAGAGAGAGTTAGATAGAGCTCCAGGGGCTAGTGGAGTCAAGGGATAGGGGGAGAAGGCAGGCACGGGTTATTGATAGGGGACGATCAGCCATGATCACAATGAATGGCGGTGCTGGCTTGAAGGGCCGAATGGCCTCCTCTTGCACCTATTTTCTATGTTTCTATTGTCTTAAGAAACAAAGAGAGAAGAATGTAGTACGTGTACAAATAATGTGGTAAGTAAATTTCTTTGAGCTATGGTATGTTTTTAAATATTTTATTAAGAGATAAGGCTTTTGAAGACAAATTACTATATAAAAGTCGACTGACTGCCTACTGGAGAGGAGAACAATCTGCTCATGCGCAGTTTTTAAGACTTTTTAAAAGTCGACTGACTGCCTACCCTGAGTAATTACTCATGGCACATGCCTGGCTGATACCTATGCTTCCATTAACATACTAGGGCCCTGACTTGTCCGTTCCCTTTCATACGCTGGGGCCCAATTTCCGGTGCTCCTATCAAATCTGGGTTCACCAGGACATCATAAGGTCATAAGTGATAGCAGCAGAATTGGGCCATTCAGCCCATCTAGTCTACTCAGCCATGGCTGATCTATCTCTTCCTCCAATTCTCCTGCCTTTGCCCCATAACCCCCTAACACCCGTACTAATCAAGTCGACATATATTACATTTCTGTGTAACATCTATAAGAATTGGAACAGAATCCAATAGTGGGAAAATCTGCCAGTCCACCAGCACCAAAGCTTCAAGCGTGCCAGATTGATGGAGAAACTCCAAAGAGTACAGATCTAATTTATTTGGAAGTTCAAGATAAGGCAACTCTCTAATCCCAGAAACTGGCCTTAGACTATTCTGGATTGCCTCCAATGCCAGTAAATCCTACTTTAAATAAGGGAATCAAAGCTGAGTTTCTCAAGGGAACCTCAAAGCACCATGAGTTCATGTTATTAAACCTTCAAGGATCCTGGAATCCTTATAGACATTGTGCCACTTGTTGAATTTGGGAGAACAACGTCAGATCAGATACTGTGACACAAAGGCAGTGTTGTGTGAGTAGGTGGTCACAGGCAGCAGGGTGGTGCAGCGGTAGAGTTGCTGCCTTCCAGCACTTGCATGGCCGGAGGCCCGAGTTCGATCCCGACTATAGGTGATGTCTGTACAGAGTTTGGACGTTCTCCCCATGATCGCATGGGTTTTCTCCGAGATCTTCAGTTTCCACCCACACTCCAAACACATATAGATATGTAGGTTAATTGGCTTGGTGTATGTGTAAACAATTGTCCCTAGTGTGTGTAGGATTGTGTTACTGTGCGGGGATCGCTGGTCGGCACGGAGTTGGTAAGCCTCTCTAAACGGTGTATCTCTAAACTAAACTATACTCACCACCCCCATTTGAAGGAGTTTTCAACTTTACACAATTTACTGGATGGTGCCTGGGAAGTAAAAAGGATCAGTGGGACCTTGGTGTACATGAACAAGGGTCCCTGAAGGCAGCAGCACAGAAGCAAAAGGAGATAATCTTCATGAGCACTGGCATAGAATATTGAATATTATGGTACAGCTGTGTAAAACATTAGTTGGGCCACAGCAGAAGTGCGGAGGATATTTACAAGAATGCTGCCTAGAACAGACCAGTTCAGCTAGGAGCAGTGATTGGATAGGTTGGAGGTAGACAAAAATGCTGGAGAAACTCAGCGGGTGAGGCAACATCTATGGAACGAAGGAAATAGGCAACGTTTCGGGTCGAGACCCGAAACGTTGACTATTTCCTTCGCTCCATAGATGCTGCCTCACCCGCTGAGTTTCTCCAGCATTTTTGTCTACCTTCGATTTTCCAGCATCTACAGTTCCTTCTTAAACATTGGATAGGTTGGATTTGTTTTCTTTGGTGCAGAGAAGGCTGAGGGGGAACCTGATAGAGGTATAGAAAATGATGATGGGCATAGGCAGTATAGATAGTGAGAAGCTCTTCCTCTAAGGTGGGCTTAGAGGACATGGATATGGCAAGTGCCATGGGATATAGAGGGGAGGGGGGGGGGGGGGAGGGGGAAGAGTGGTTTGAATATTTTTTTTCACTGAGGGAGTGGTTGCAATATGAAACACAAGAGTCAGAGGAATTGTGGAGGCAGATAATTATACCAATCCCATTTTCCAGCACTCAACCCCGAGTCTTTATGTTATGACTCATATAAAATGCTCGTTAAATGTTGAACAAAGAAAATGTACTGCTCGCAGTTCTGTGGTTTAGCAGTAAATTGTCTTGACATGAAATGGATCAATAGTTGTGAGGCATTCCATCACTAATCATCCTGACCCTTGCATTAACAGGAGAAATAGCAGAAGACATATTTATAGTGATCGTGAATGAATATTAATCCTGCTTTGGAATTAATATGCACAGATTAACTGAGCACTTCTCGTTTCGTGCACCTGCCTAAAGACAATCTAATGTTTTTGGTTGAGGGAATCTTTGCTAAAAGATCCCACTGGATCTCACCCTTCCTGGTGCAGCAGTGGAAGTTATTACGTATGCTGCCCAGCAGAGGGTGCTAGTGTGTGTAGATGGCATCTATGGAGTAGGGTCAAGATTTCATCCAGTGTGAAGAACCTTGAACTATGAAGGCGTCTAGGCACTGCCTACATGACCCAATGTCAAAGGGAAATTATTAATTCATTCACAACCATGGATCTTGAGTTTGCACCCTTTGCCGCCTGAATCCGTGCAGTCCACTTTGAATTTTGAGCTTTGTCCAGGCTGGCTCCGTACTGGGGGCAGAGTTGGATTCACTGGAGATGGTCTTGGAGGGGAGGATGCTCCTCAAACTGCAGAGCATCTTGGACAATACTGCTCACCCCCTCCATGACATATTAGTCAACCTGAGGAGCACCTTCAGCGACAGACTGATTCCACCAAGATGCAGCACAGAATGCCACAGGAGATCCTTTTTCCCTGTGGCTATCAAACTGTACAATTCCTCCCCCTTCTGTCGTGTGGTAGACTGACTCCCATTTAATGCTTCAGGGCTGAAATCCTTCATCAGAACTGTGACATACAAGAGTAATTTGAAGTTGCCGAGAAAGTGGTGGGAGGGACGGGTAACACAGAGGGAAACCACCAGGTGAGTTAGGTTTAATGGGGCAATAAGAAGGTGATTGTGTTTTTTTGTCTGTGTATGTATTGCCAATTGCAGGACAGTGAGATTTGCTTTGTAGGTCAGGCAATGTATAGAGAAAAACTGAGCAGAAATCAAATTCCTCGTATGTTGTGAAACATACTTGGCTAATAAAGTATGATCATGATTATGATTATGATAAATTACTGATGGCAGAGATGGCCACCTGATACAGACAGAAAAAGCAAGTTTCCTCAAGTTGGAGACTTCAATAATGAGTCTGGAGGGCTTCAACTTCCTCAGCTTCCTCAAGTAAGATGTTGTTCCCCAAGCTTGCGTCGAACCTCATTGTTCCATTGCTGAGCGGATATGTCATTGGGAATGGGAAGAAAACTAAACGTAGAGAGAAAAGTAAGTTCAAGAGAGTTTCTTGATCTCTCTTGATCTCTCTTGATTAAGTTGTAAGAGAGTTTCTTGATCTCTCTTGATCTCTTGATCTCTTCAGGAGCATTCCTGTGTACTGACCATAGGTGGTCTGGGCAGTGATCCACTAATCTACATTTGGGTTCTCCAATGTAAGGAAGACCAGATTGTGAACATCAAATGGTTGGAGGAAGTCCAAGGGAATCAGCGCTTCACATAGAAGGTACACAAAAATGCTGGAGAAACTCAGCGGGTGCAGCAGCATCTATGGAGCGAAGGAGATAGGCGATGTTTCGGGCCAAAACCCTTCTTCAGACTGATAGGGGGTGGGGAGGGGGGCGGGGAGAAGAAAGGAAAAAGGAGGAGGAGGAGCCCGAGGGCTGAGGTAGGAAGGGGAGAAGACAGCAAGGGTTAACAGAATTGTGCGAATTCAATGTTCATGCCACCAGGATGCAGACTCCCTAAGCGGAATATGAGGTGCTGTTCCTCCAATTTCCGGTGTTGCTCACTCTGGCCGTGGAGGAGGCCCAGGACAGAGAGGCCGGATACGGAATGGGAGGGGCAGTTGAAGTGCTGAGCCACCAAGAGGTCAGGTTGGTTAGTGCGGACCGAGCGGAGGTGTTCGGCGAAACGCTCGCCAAGCCTACGCTTGGTCTCACCGATATAGATCAGCTGACATCTAGAGCAGCATATGCAATAGATGAGGTTGGAGGAGATGCAGGTGATCGTTCACATAGAAGGACTGTTTGGGTTCCTAGAAGATGAGTAGGGAAAGGGTGAAAGGACATGTGTTGCATCTCCTGCCGTTGTATTATGAGATGGGGAGTGGTTGGTGGGGACTGGCAGGACGCTACCGAAAGGGGAAACGTTACTGAGAAACGCTGTAATGTGAGGGAATTAAATATCTATCTAGATGTGGAT
Source organism: Amblyraja radiata (assembly GCF_010909765.2). Classification (NCBI taxonomy): domain Eukaryota; kingdom Metazoa; phylum Chordata; class Chondrichthyes; order Rajiformes; family Rajidae; genus Amblyraja; species Amblyraja radiata. The sequence goes on from NC_045977.1 coordinate 9,988,298, forward strand.
TCTTGTTGAAACTGGTATAAGTTGCAACAAAAGGTTCATCAAATGCACAGGCTGCTGGGAGGAAGCTGAGGAACACAGGTATCCAATTCTTCCTCTGACCAGGAGGAGGAGTGAGAATAGCTCATAGTATGGAATGGCTCCTGTCTGCTCTGGTAGAATGAAATCCATGATTCGGGAAGCAGGAGGACATGCCAGAGGCACCTGCGTGGAAAATCTCATCACTAGAGCAAATGCACTGGAGGTGGAGGAACTGTGGAATGGAATGAAGTCTTTGTACATAGAGGGTGGGACGAAGTATCATGAAGATAGCTGAGGGAATCAGCAAAGAATGTTTATGTCTACCCTGCCCATTGAGATAGCGAAGGGGAGATCCAGACTTTTAAAAATGACCAAGAAGGAACTGCAGATGCTGGAAAATCGAAGGTAGACAAAAGTGCTGGAGAAACTCAGCAGATGCGGCAGCATCTATGGAGCGAAGGAAATAGGCAACGTTTCGTGCCGAAACGTTGCCTATTTCCTTCGCTCCATAGATGCTGCCGCACCCGCTGAGTTTCTCCAGCACTTTTGTCTACCTTTTAAAAATGACATTTGTACAACACTTTTACCTATTTCTAATGAATGGACTTAGATCTGAAACGTTAATTCTGCTACTCCTTCCACGAATCCCATCTGACCTGTCGGAGTATTTCCCATATTTTCTGCTTTTACTTTCGGATTCCTCGCTGAAAGAACAGCTGAACTGTGGTGAAATAGAAATACTCCATCAATATTGAACATGTGATGTGTCTCAGGGTTCTTTAAACAAATGAACAACCTTGCACCAAGGTTGGATAAAGAGGAACGTTGCAGTGTAATAACCATGCACTTAATTAGTTACATTTCAGAAGCGCTTTGCATTGTACAGGTATAATGATCATTGTTGATCAATGTAGCATTTTCCATCTCAAAGCTAATTTGATTAACAGGAGCCTGAGAAATCTTGTAATTCTTGGGAATTGATCTGCTAAAACTTGAAGTTGCAGTGTTAATTTATCCTCCGTGCTAAGAACTTTGTTTCTTTTCGCTCTGTGTAATTGGCACCATTAATAATTCAGGCTTGCATTACAGGAGCAATAGATTTTCTGTTCCCTTGGGAATATTGAGGTTTGTTTCTATATTTGTTCCTTTAGGATCTCTGTGATCATTGCTCGCAACCTCCCCTGGGTACCGCCTTGTGAATTCTTACAGCTGTTTTAACTGCTAAAAGTGTTCTGCTGCCAATTGTCTTTGCTGTTCTTCATGTAACAGTGCAACATCTGAGTCCCATACATGTTATTCTCCAGAATCATTTAACATAAATTAACAAATCAGCCTTAATCTGGCAAATTTTAACCAATTAGAATTATTTTACACTGCTCATATAAAACCGATGCTTGTCAAGTTGAATATCAAATGTCTTTTGGATTCAGTAAGATAGAACTTAAATGCGTTAAGAGGAAAACTATTAGGCTAATTGTATGATTTTAAACAAATGCAGCTGGCAAAGTAATGAATGATAAGAATCAAGGCATCTAATAAAGAAGGAGCAGACTGCTTAACTAACTCTTTAATCTTTGCCACAGAAGGCTGTGCAGGCCATGTCAATGGATATTTTAACAGCAGAGATAGATAGATTCTTGATTAGTACAGGTGTCAGGGGTTATGGGGAGAAGGCAAGAGAACAGGGTTAGGGGGAGCGATAGATCAGCCATGATTGAATGGCGGAGTAGACTTGATGGGCTGAATGGCTCAATTCTGCTCCTATCACATGATCTTAGGAACTTAGTGGCAGCTGGGTAATGATACACAACTCCAATTTGAACAGAGCCTGTCAGAGTTTAGTTTAGTTTAGTTTAGAGATACAGCGCGGAAACAGGCCCTTTCGGCCTACCGGGTCCACGCCGACCAGCGATCCCCGCACATTAATGCTATCCTTTACCCACTAGGGACAATTTTTTTACATTTACCAAGCCAATTAACCTACATACCTGTAAGTCTTTGGAGTGTGAAATGAAACCGAAGATCTCGGAGAAAACCCATGCAGGGAGTATGTATAAACTCCGTATAGACACCACCCGTAGTCAGGATCGAACGCGGGTCTCCGGCTCTGCAATCGCTGTAAGACAGAAGCTCTACCGCTGCACCATCATGTAGCGTATAAACATATTCCTCTACCACTTAGATAAGTTGTCTTTAACACCTGTCCTATCCATAAACCCTACCACTGCAAGTCCTGGAGAAGGCAGGAAACCTAGTTTAGTTAGTATTTAGCTAGTGGAGTTCATTGCCACTGAAGGCTGTGGAGGACAAGCCAATGGATATTTTTAAGGCAGAGATAGATAGATTCTTGATTAGTAAAGGTGTCCGGGGTTATGAGGAAAAGGCAGGTGAATGGGGTTAGGAGGGAGCAATAGATCAGCCATGATTGAATGGAGGAGCAGACTTGATGGACCGAATGACCAAAATTCTGCTCCTATCACTTATGAACTTTAGTGAGAGGAGAGAGGTAGTCAAACGGTGGTTGGGCAAGTGGGCCATACCTCAGCTGACTTGCCCAGCTGATCAAAACCCTTTCAGAGAGTATAACTACTTTTGCTTGACATCCAATGGTATTATCATCACTGAGGCTTCCCATCAACAACCTGGAGATCATGGTTGACTAATTTGTACTTGTTGTTGGTGAACAGGTTCCGAGGAGTGAAGTGTTGAGTAAATTGTCACTGGATATCCAATCTCAATGAGATTTATGCAAGAAAAGGAGACGCAAGAAACTGCAGATGCTGGAGTCTTAGGCTAGAGGAACTCAGTGGGTCAGGCAACATCTGTGGAGGGAATGGACTCAATTCAGACAATCGGTCTGAAGAAGGGTCCTGACCCAAAAAGTAATCTGTTCATTCCTTCCACAAATGCTCGTTGACCCATTGAGTTTCTCCAGCGCTTTGTGTTTTATGTATGAAATGCTGGTCAAAAGTCTGAGAAATATGACAGCTCTCTTGGGCATTTTACACAAAATATTGTCTCTTGTTGCAGGGAAAAATAATCAAACCTTTTCATTTTTTACCTTTCCTACCTCTTGTGTATACTGAAGTGTATGTTTACAAAAGCTAACTTTCAGTCTTATTCAAGAGCATGAGTATGGAATGAGCAAAGGTAGCTTCCTGCTTCCAAAAGGTGAATTCAATAAATAATAACCTTTAATAAAATACAAATTCCTGTGTACACTTGGATATCAACCAGTATCGGTAAAGAAAAATGTAATGCTTCACATTGAAGATCTTGATGAAAGGTCTTTGACTCGACATGTTGACTCTAACTACTGTATGTTTCCAGCATTTCCTGTTTCAACTTCAGCTAAATTCAACATGCCTTCTCATAGATTCCACTTGTTTAAATCTCCCAACTAGTGTATTTCCCACAAGTAAATATCTAAGTGACTGCTTGGCCAAGCAACACCTCTCTGTCGACCATCACAACCTGGAGCACACAGAATAGAAGAATAGAATATGTTTATTGTCATTGCACAAAACTGAGCAACGAAATTCCATTTGCTTCTCCTCCGTTAAAAGAAATACAACACGACAACCAATACACATATGTACAGTTAATAGTAAAATAATAGATACATAAAATAATAGATACATTATGTGATATGTACAGCACACAGTTGTTTGCCATTTCAATTCCCCTCCAGTTTCCCACACCAGCCTATCTCTGCCCAGCGCCTCATTCACTGCCAGGTTGAGACCAATCACAAACTAGAGAAACAGAGCCTCATATTCCGTCTGGAGGTCTACATCCCACTACATGGCCATTGGCATGAACATTGAAGTCTCCAGTTTCAGGAAATCTGATCCCCTTGGTCTTTCTCTCCATCCTTATCTACCCACATCTTCCCCACACATCTCTTTCCTTCCCACAGACATCCAAGGCCTCTTATCCAGATTCTTCCCCGCCCACTTCATCTGTCCACCCCCACTCCTCTCATCACCCTCCCCCCCCCCCACAATTCCCATCTACCTATCCCACGTTCCATATTTGATCTCATACCACACCTTCCTTTCCCATCCGATTCCATCATCTTAAACAAGTGGTTCCCTCCACTATTCAGCTCCCCGTCTCCGTCGCCATCTGAGTTTTAGTTTGTTGTCACGTATACTGAGGTACAGTGCAAAGCTCTTGTTGCGTGCTAACCAGACAGCGGAAAGACAATACATGATTACAATTGTTCACCATTCACAGTGCACAGATACATGTTAATGGAATAACGTTTAGTGCAAGGTAAAGCCAGTAAACCCCGATCAAAGATAGTCAGAGGGTCCCCGATGAGATAGATAGTAGTTGAGGACTGCTCCCTAGTTGCGGTAGGATGGGTCAGTTGCTTGGAAGAACCTGTCCCTAAAACTGTCTCCACCCCTCTTTTCCCAACCTGAATGACTCCATTCACCAACCCGTCCCTCCTCACCTGGGTCCACCTATTGCTTGCAAAGTCTTGCTACACGCCCTCATCTCTTTATACTGGCAATATCCCCTCCACTCTTTCAGTCCAGATGAAAGGTCTCAACCAAAGACGTTGAATCCATTTCCCTCCACCGATTTTGCCTGATCCCCTGAGTTCCTCCAGCTGTTTGTTTTTTGCTCTGTAATCTAGCATTCAAAACATAGCAATGATAGATTCAAACATTACTGTTCATATTGAGACACATGAATCTTAAAGTATTTGACATGCTTTAGCTATTACCTTTACCCAGTGGGGGAAAAGCAGAACATAAAACAAATCTATCATGTAACTGTACTCTACAGGCAAGTATACTTAAAGGCTGATGATTCTTGTTGCTTTTTTTTTGCATTGTCATCAGTTTAATTTGAGTAACACCTGAGGATAAAATCTCATCATTTGCCACTGCAGTGACTCCCTGTTAGACTGTACATCTTGCATCTTGTTTTCTTTTATTCTCTTGGGCTGCAAACAAAATGTAAAATCTTGATGGGTGGACATTGGTGCCAACATTGTTGTTTCAGAACAGGATGCGTATTATTGAGGAATTATTGAGGAATTATGGCAATCATCCTTTGTTATCAGTCATCAATAATTCAATGTCTACATTTTAAATAGTATTGATCTCAGCTAATTACGTGAGGTCTTCGCCGACATTGGAAAAACTGGCCAGTTACTTAGATTAAAGGATCTTTTACCAAACCCTGACAATAATTAGCTTTGAAATTTTTCAGCATTTGATGTGACTGTAAAATGTTAATCAAGTAAACTATCACTATTTGTTCGAACTAAATTGCATCTGTGATTTGTTCAATGATTAGCTTTCTAAATTGGTAAAATAGGCTGACATGATCCTTCAATTGGAAGAGTGCTTTCTGCTGAAATTTCTGCAAAATTGCATGTCATCTCAATATATCACAGCTTGTTCAGTAGTTCTTTCTTATAATATCTCTTTTATTTTAATAGAACTTGCTTTCTTATAATTGCACACATTTTTAATTGTAAAACTGGTTTGTTGTGGTTGTTTAATAAAAAGATCATGCAGTAATTTTCCCCTGCATTTACGATCTTAACCCCGTACCTCCGAGCGCACTAATCTAGTCACATTATCACTTACTCTAAAATGTGTCAACTCTCTGAAAACTTGCTGGTTTTCCATGTTCTGTTTTAGTCAGTACAGCGGCGTCAGTGATGTGAAGGTCATCGTGAGCCCAGAGCAAACTTGGTGCAGAGAACTCAGTATCTCTGGTTAAAAGCTAACATGTGGGCCTTCTTGCTGATCAGTCTGCACAGAATCTGCTGCAAAGGTGATCCAAGGTTAGAAACATAGAAACATAGAAAATAGGTGCAGGAGTAGGCCATTCGGACGTTCGAGCCAGCACCATTCCTGCTTTCTCCCCATATCCCATGATTCCGTTAGCCCTAAAGCCCCTGTCACACTTTCACGACCTAATTGGCGACCTCTGCTGAGTTTGCCCTTGACTCATACTCGCAGCATGGTTGCCACAAGGTCGTAGGAGGTCGTAGGAAGTCTTCGTAACTCTTCCTCATGCTCGTGAGTGGTCTCAAGTTCAAGTTAAAGTTCAAGTGAGTTTATTGTCATGTGTCCCAGATAGGACAATGAAATTCTTGCTTTGCTTCAGCACAACAGAACATAGTAGGCATTTACTACAAAACAGATCAGTGTGTCCATATACCGTAATATAAATATATACACACATGAATAAATAAACTGATAAAGTGCAAATAACAGATAATTGGTTATTAATAATCAGAGTTTTGTCCGAGCCAGGTTTAATAGCCTGATGGCTGCGGGGAAGTAGCTATTCCTGACCTGGTTGTCGCAGTCTTCAGGCTCATGTACCTTCTACCTGAAGGTAGCAGGGAGATGAGTGTGTGGCCAGGATGATGTGGGTCTTTGATGATACTGCCAGCCTTTTTGAGGCAGCCACTGCGATAAATCCCCTCTCCGCGTACTCGTGGCCTCAAGTAGGTCGCAGCGTTTTTTCCAGCCTGATAAAAATTGGCCACGAGTAAAAAAGTTGGCATGGAAAAAATTGAAATTTTTTACTCGTAGGTAGGTCGTAGTAGGTTGTGATGGTAGTCGTAGGTAGTCGTAGGTCGGCAACTGGCCCGAGAAAAAAAAAGCAAACATGACATCATTTTATCATGTGATCATTTTCCACTCGTAGCTTGTCGTAGTTGGTCTTAGGTGTGGAAGACTGAGGTCGTAGGAGGTCGTAGACATAGTCGTAGGAGGTTTTCGACATAGTCGTAGGAGGTCTTTTACTTTAACGAGTCAACACGACCTTGACTTTTGTTTCAACTCATCTAGGGTCTTCTAAACTCGTGGATTAGGTCATCCAAGTGGGACAGGCCTAATGTAACTCTCTCTTGAAAACTCTCTGGAAATAAATATCAAGTACATGTATTTATTTGGAGAAAGACAGTAGGACGGAGGAAATTGGAGCAGTCTTGAGAGCAGTCAGGGTTACCATCGAAGAAATACTGAAGGTACTGTCGTGTTTGAAGGTAGACAAATCTCCAGGGCCTGATACTGTATATCCAAGGATATTGTAGGAAACTAGAGAGGAAATTGCGGGAGACCTGGTTGAAATTTACGAGTCGTCCTTCAATACAGGAGAGGTGCTGGAAGACTGGAGGGTGACAAATGTTGTGCCTCTTTTCAAGAAGAGCTACAGGGAAAATGCTGGGAACTATAGGCCGGAGAGTGTAGTTGGTAAGTCACTGGAGAATATGCTGAGGGCTAGGTTATACAGGCAAATGGTTGGGCAAGGGCTGATTAAGGATAGTCAACATGGTTTTGTTTGTTGGAGGTCGTGTCTCACAAATATGATTGTTTTTTTTGAAGATGTGACCAGAAATGTTGATGAGGGCAGAGCTGTAGATGTTGTGTACATGGACTTCAGTAAGGCATTCGACAAGGTTCCACATTATAGGCTGCTCTGGAAGGTTAGGTCGCATGGGATCCAAGGAGAGATAGCTGAATGGATATCAAATTGCCTCCATGGAAGGAAGCAGAGGGTAATGTAGAAGGTTGCTTCTTGGACTGGAGGCCTGTGACTAGTGCTGGGCCCATTACTGTTTGTCATATACATCAATGATTTGGATGAGAACATACAGGGCAAGATTAGCAAGTGTGCTGATGATACAAAAGTTAGTGGTTTTGCAAATAGTGAAGATGGTGGTGAAAGATTGCAGCAGGATCTGGATCGATTGGCCAGGTGGGCGGAGGAATGGTTGATGGAATTTAATACAGAGAAGTGTGAGGTGTTGCATTTTTGGACATCGAACAAGGGCAGGATCTACACAGTAAATGGTAGGCCTCTGGGTAGTGTTGTAGAGTAGAGGGATCTAGGAGTACAGGTGCATGGTTCCTTGAAGGTCGAGTTGCAGGTAGATGAGTTGGTCAAAAAGGCTCTTGGCACTTTGGCCTTCATCAGTCAGAGTATTGAGTATAGAAGTTGGGAGGTCATGTTGCAGTTGGATAAGACGTTGGTGAGACCGCATTTAGAATATTGTGTTCAGTTCTGGGCACCATGTTATAGGAAAGATATTGTCAAGCTTGAAAGGGTTCAGAAAAGATTTACGAGGATGTTGCCAGTGTGTGAACTATAAGGGAGAGGTTGAGTAGGCTGTGTCTGTTCCATGGAGCGCACGAGGATGAGGAGAGATCTTATAGAGGTATACAAAATCATGAGAGGAATAGATCGGGTAGATGCACAAAGTCTTTTGCCCAGAGTAGGGGAATCGAGGACCAGAGGACATAGGTTCAAGGTGAAGGGGAAATGATTTAATAGGAATCCGAGGGGTAACTTTTTCACACAAAGACTAGTGGGTGCATGGAACAAGCTGCCAGAGGAGGTAGTTGAGCCTGGGACTATCCCATTGTTTAACAAACAATTAGACAGGTACATGGATAGGACAGGTTTGGAGGGATATGGACCAAGCGCAGGCAAGTGGGACTAGTGTAGCTGGGACATTGTTGGCCGGTGTTGGCGAGTTGGGCCGAAGGGCCTGTTTCTACACTGTATCACTCTATGTCTCTATGACACTATAACCCAAAACGTCACCCATCCTTTTTCTCCAGAGATGCTGCCTGACCCGCTGAGTTACTCCAGCACTTTGTCTTATCTTTGGCATCAGCATCTGCAGTTCCTTTCTACACTTCCTATCTCTCGTGCGTGTTCTGGAACCTTTGGATGGATCTGTCTTTTCAAGCTGTTGGTAATCTCAACGCATGGTATTCAGAACTAACCCAGATGGTATTCACAGATCATCTGTCTCTCTCCAGTGATTCTCTCAATAAAATGCTTTATTTTATTGGGTTTACCCAGTGTGGGATTCAGAGGAGCATGTCCTATAATTATAGAGCATTTTCCCCTCCCTAGTCGCTACATTACTTGCAGTTATATCAACATCCAGGGCCGTTAAAATAATCGAATAGGTTGCTATGCTGAGACCTTAGCAACAGAGCAACCAATGGTTGTATTTTTTTTTAACTGCAATTTTATCCAGGTGGTATGGGGGAAAAATCAACATATTGTAGAAAACTGTAGTGTTGTTAAAGAAACAGCTCATTTAAAAACATCCCATCGCTTCCTTTTATTCGCTGGTCTGTAGCACTTATCTTTAGAGCCATTATATACAGTCTGCAACATCGCATTTATCCCCAAATCTTAAGGAAGAGAAAATTAAATGTCATTGACAGAGAAAGTGTATTGTCTGCAAAGTGTAAACGTGGAGCTTTGAACGTAATACCGTACTTGGCCTATACCTTCGATAGATAGAAAATGCTGGAGTAACTCAGCGGGCCTAAATGTTCATCAGATCGGGAAACACAGACATAAAGCATGTTCTTTAACGTTTTGTTTAATAGATCCTGTAATTAAATCAGAGCTGTACATGAATTTAAGTGCTAACTGTGAGACATGGGAATCGGTAAGGGTCAATGAAAAAGCAGCTGGCATCCCTGTTCTTTAGATCAGCATGTTTGTGATACAACAGTGAAAGAAGCAGAAGATAGACACAAAATGCGGGAATAACTCAGCGGGACAGGTAGCATCTCTGGATAGAAGGAATGTGTGATGTTTCAGGTCAAGACCCTTCTTCAGGTCTGGAACGTCACCCATTCTTTCTCTCCGGAGATGCTGTCTGTCCCGCTGAGTTACTCCTGCATTTTGTGTCTCTCTTCGGTTTAAACCAGCATCTGCAGTTCCTTCCTGCACAATGAAGGAAGCATTGCTGAATCCAACCATAGGAAATAAATAGAGCCAATGGATATATGTGGATTTGCATTTAAGAAACAGCATCTGCGATGCAAATGAGTTCATGAAGAAAATTGATTGGAACAAAAGATGTTTCAGTGGGATAAACATTTACCCAGTCTGCATAAAGTGGGTATGTAAGGAAGTTTAAAGAATAACGTACACGAACTCTAAGACGAAAAAAGGAGCGGAAGCCGAAAGCAAAGATAAACGAAAATAAAACAAGCAAATGGGAAGACGTGGAATGTTGGCCTTGATGTAGGATGAAAATGAGCATAAGGAAGTCCTTTACAGGGTATTAGCAGAACCACTCGTGGAGTATTGAGTACAGTTTCGACCATTGTATTTAGGAAGGGATATAATTATATTTGGAGGCAGTGAAGGGAAGATTTATTGGGTTGTGATACGGTTGTTTTATGAGCAAAGGTTGGACCAACAATTAAAGGAATTTATAACAATGAGACACAATCTTATTGAAACATAAGATCCTGAAGCAGCTTGACAAGATGGATGTTGACAGGATTTTCCCCTCATTCGTGCATTTAGGAGAAGAGGGCATAGTTTCAGAATAAGGAGATGCCCTTTAAGAAGGGGAGGGGGAGGATTTCTACTACGAGGGTTCATATTTTGGGGTATTCTCCACCCCAGACGGTTATGGGGACTGACTCATTCAATACATTCAAGCTGAGGTAGGAAGTGTTTGATCTGTTGGGGAATCAACTTATTGGGACCAGAGAAGAAGGTGGAGCTATGGCCAATTTCACATCAGCCATAGTGTTGTGGCCAAGCAGCTGCTCCTGATTCTTTTGTCCTTAAGATTTGCATTTTTAGAGCATTTTTATGACCTTGAGTTCTCCAGATGTGTGTAGCAGTTACTGAAGTGTGCAAGCTAAAAATTAGATGTTCTGCTTTGCAAAGTGGAGTGAGTAAAAACCATAGGTCAGGCCAACAGGAATTACTTCTCTGCTCTTCATTACAACGTTTCTTGGGATTTCCTGCGCCTGAGAGAGCGGACTGGACCTCATTTTAAGATCACGTACATAAAACAGCTCTCTTAAATTGCAGCAATCCTTCAGACTGTCAACCTGGAGTTTGGGGCTCAAGTCTCAGCAGAGGGGCTTAAGCTTGCAACTTTGAATGTGAAGTGAGATTGTTGTGTGGGACCCTCAGACCTGAATGTTGTTCAGTGTTAAGCCTTCATTTTATCTGGTAGTGAGCTCGGCAGCTTACACTTTTTTAAGGAGGCTTTGAGAACACGCTTGAATTGTTACATATGTCCAACTGTTTTACCAAAACAGCTCAGGGTAGATCTTCTGTTTTCGTGGTTGGTATTTTGCATGGAATTGAAATAGATCGTTCATCAAATCTAACTGAGTGTAAGTTGAACCTCCGTGTAAGGGATTTTGGTTTCTGCAAGAACTTGATACTGGTTATCTTGTCAGTGCAGTTGGAAACTTTTGCAGAGCTAACATTGATGGTGTCTCCCCATTCTCTTGAGGGACCTGCTGTAGTTAATTTGTTTTAGTTTATAGGACTTGACTAGACTAAGTGGGACCCGTTGGGTCCCATGTTCACATGGGAGGGCTGGTCCCCCGACGCAATATTCCACCTCTCCACCAATTCCAATATTGGTGGCCAGTGGGGGGGTTTTCTGGAGTGCTAGTATGGGTTCTTGGGGTGGCAGCTCAGTCCCTCAAGCCTGATCTGCTGGCAGCTCACTCACGGCTGGTGGGCTGGCAGTTGACTCATGACTATTCCTTAAATTCCATTTCAAGCAGGGTGCAAGGCCACCAAATTCAAATCCATGTTCCTACCATTTCAAGCAGGGTGCAAGGCCACCAAATTCAAGTGCAGTTTCTTACCACTATGAGCAGGGTGCAAGGCCAACGAATTCAAGTGCAGTTTCCAACCACTTCAAGCAGGGTGCAAGGCCATCGAATTCAAGTGCAGTTTCATACCACTTCAAGCTGGATCCCAGGCAACCAAATTCAAGTGCAGTTTCATACCACTTTCAGCAGGGTGCAAGGCCACCAAATTCAGTGCAGTTTCATACCACTTCAAGCAGGATGCAAGGCCGCCAAATACAAGTGCAGTTTCATTCCACTTCAAGCAGGGTCCAAAGCCACCAAATTCAAATGCAGCTTCATACCATTTCATGCATGGTGAAACCACCATAAAACCACACAAAACACCGAACTCACAGTTCAGTAGACATTCAGTGTGTTCAGTTGATTCACAGCTCAGACAGAGTCATGACCTCTCCCTCCCCCATCATGCAGAGACTGAGCCACACCCACACTTCTGGGTTTTATAACCCCTCCCCCTCCCACCAGAAAAGGTGTGGCTTTCAGGGCGTGATTGACAGGAGAGAGATTCTCAACATTTTTTAAACACTAATAACACTTATATTTTTAATTGATGGGAAGAATTCTCTGCACCTGCTCAGCGGAGGGGGGGACTGAGTAAGATGGCCAAAAGTCACAGCCGTAAGTGGTAGCGTTTTAACTAAAATCAATATACAGTGCAAACAGGAAGTAAGTGCATTTGCAGTAGTGCATTTGCAGTAGTGCCTTTTAACTTCAAGCCAAAGCACCCAATCCACCATTTGCAGTAAGTAGTGCCTTTCAACTTAAAGCCAAAGCACCTAAGCCACCATTTGCAGTAAGTAGTGCCTTTCAACTTCAAGCAAAACACCCAAGCCACCATTTGCAGTAAGTAATGCCTTTCAACATCAAGCCAAAGCACCCAAGCCACCATTTGCAGTAAGTAGTGCCTTTCAACTTCAAGCCAAAGCACCCAAGCCACCATTTGCAGTAAGTAGTGCCTTTCAACTTAAAGCCAAAGCACCTAAGCCACCATTTGCAGTAAGTAGTGCCTTTCAACTTCAAGCAAAACACCCAAGCCACCATTTGCAGTAAGTAATGCCTTTCAACATCAAGCCAAAGCACCCAAGCCACCATTTGCAGCAAGTAGTGCCTTTCAACTTCAAGCCAAAGCACCCAAGCCACCATTTGCAGTAAGTAGTGCCTTTCAACTTTAAGCCAAAGCACCCAAGCCACCATTTGCAGTAAGTAGTGCCTTTCAACCTCAAGCCAAAGCTCCCAAGCCACCATTTGCAGTAAGTAATGCCTTTCAAATTCAAGCCAAAGCACCCAAGCCACCATTTGCAGTAAGTAGTGCCTTTCAGCTTCAAGCCAAAGCATCCAAGCCACCATTTGCAGTTAGTGCCTTTCAACTTCAAGGCTAAACACCCAAGTCACCATTTGCAGTAAGTAGTGCCTTTCAACTTCAAGCCAAAGCTTCCAAGCCACCATTTGCAGTAAGTAGTGCCTTTCAACTTTAAACCAAAGCTCCCAAGCCACCATTTGCAGTAAGTAGTGCCTTTCAACTTCAAGTCAAAGCACCCAAGCCACCATTTGCAATAAGTAGTGCCTTTCAACTTCAAGCCAAAGCACCCAAACAACCATTTCAGGCAGAGCCTTTTTACTTCAAACAAACCATATTTTCATTTGCAAACCATATTAAGAGTACTCACAGTTGTGTAGACATTTGTTCAGTGTTATTCAGAGCTCAGAGAGACGTGACCCTTGGCTTCATCCATCTTCGAGAGACTGGGTGATGCACACCACTTCCTGGTTTTATAGTCCGTCCCCCTACCTCTAGCAGGGGCAGCAGAGAGAATGGTGATTTAAAAAGAAACATTAGTATCTCTCTGATTTGTCATCGATGGGGGGGGAAGAGAGGAGAAAGAGAGAGGGATAGGGAGAGAGAGACGGGGGAGAGAGAGAGACGGGGGAGAGAGAGACGGGGGAGAGAGAGAGAGAGAGAGAGAGAGAGAGAGAGAGAGAGAGAGAGAGAGAGAGAGAGAGAGAGAGAGAGAGAGTGCCTTTTTACTTCAACCCAAACCCAAACAACCATTTGCAGGCAGTGCTTTTTTACTTCAAACTAACCATATATTCATTTTCAAACCACATTAAGGGTGCTCACAGTGATGTAGACATTTGTTCAGTGTCATTCAGAACTCAGAGTGACAGAGACTAATTGACAGAGCTCCATCTTGCAGAGACTAATTGAGGCACACCGCTTCCTGGTTTTATAGTCCCTCCCCCTCCCTCCAGCAGGGGCAGCAGAGAGAATGGTGAATTTTGTAAAAACATTAATATCTCTGCCATCTTTCATCGACGGCAAAAAATCCTCGGAACACATGCGGCGGAGGGGGGCTCTGAGCGAGGTGGCCAAAAATGACGGCCGTAGGTGGCGGCGTTCTCTCGGAAATCGCAGCACAGACGGCCAAAAGCGGTCAAGAACAGAGATTTAGTAATATAGATATTGCAATCCTTACTATAATTGGCATCTTCTTAATATCTTGAGTAGGCGTAGGGATAAAAACTTAATTGGGGTCATCAGGTGGGCACCCTCCATCCTTGGTGTTTCCTTGATAGGCCCACAACACCTCCAGAGGGCTCAACAGCAACACCTGGCATCCCAGGTGCGCTCCCTTCCGTCTTACCCCTCTTGCTGGTCATTTTTCAGCTCAGTTGGAGTCCTTCGTCTTCAGCCACAGCTTCAGCTTCGCTCGGCAGCCTCTGACAGCGACCTGACGGCTTGCCAGAAGGCCTGTCCTCGAACTCCCATTCCCTTCAGGAATCTGGTTGTTGACATGGCTACAAACCCTACAATATTTGTCTCAGAAACTCACGGGAGAACAGCAATCTCTGCTGCCTGACGGACAACAATATTTATTTTTGCATGATTTGAGATCTTGATCATCAAATATTCTTTCCTACAGGTGGTATGGGGCTAGTGGTGCACTGAAGAAGATGGACAAGTCGTGAACAAGTGTCCCAACCCAGAATAGTGTCTGTCCATTTTTCTCCGCAGGTGCTGTCTGGCCACAGAGTTCCTCCAGCAGTTTTTATTTTGCTAAAGATTCCAGAGTCTGCCGTTGCTTGTGAATCCATGTGTTTTCTTAACATGGAACACCCATTGCACACCAGCTAACGAGGTCTTAATCTAGTGTAAGGTGAAGGTCCAAAATGTCCAGAAACCAGTCTCTGCTACATGGTTATTAATACACAGACATGTGCAAATGCCACAAAGACATCTACACATTTTAGGCTCCATTATTGGAACCAATTTTGTTTCCAATTTTAAGAGTTCATGACCTAGAAATTCATTTAGTCATCTCCTGGGGAAATAGAGGAGTTATGTATTGGAATATGTGTAATTTATGTATTTAATTTGAAAGATGCATCTTATCTGACCCCATAGCTTCCAACAGCATGGTAATTTCAGTCACCAAGGCCAACATCAGAAGGTCTTTCACGAGGACGAAACCTCAGAAACCATCTGTACAGGTGTACCTGGATACTTTCTTAAAATCTGCACAGACCAACTGGCTTTGCCAGACATCTTTAACCTCTCATTACTAACGTCTGAAGAAGGATCTCGACCCGAAATGTCACCCATTCCTTCTCTCCAGAGATGCTGCCTGTGAGTTACTCTAATGTAGTGGAGTAGTGTACTCCAGTGTGTGCTGCCAATGAGTTACTCCAGCATTTTGTGTCTATCTTCCAAGGTTCCCATCAGCTTTAAAAGGGCATCAATAATACCGGTGCTCTAGATGAGTGCGTTGACACACCTCGATGACTATTGACCAATGACACCAGTGTCTGTGGTAATGAAGTGCTTTGAGAAGTTGGTTATGGTGCATATCAAGTCCTACCTCAGCAAGAACCTGGACCCACTACTATTTGCCTACCGCCAAAATAGATCAATGGGGGATGCAATCTCCATGGCTATCCACCTTGCATTGGACAATAAGCACACATACGTCAGGCTGTTGTTCATCAACTGCAGTTCGGCGTTCAATACCATCATCCACTCCAAACTTATTATCAAATTCAGGGAACTCAACTTCCTCATTGACAAACCACAATCAATATGAAATGGCAACAACACTTCCTCCTCAATACCCATCAGCACAGAAGTATCTCAGATGTTGTGTGCTCAGACCCCTCCTCTACTCACTCAATGCCCATGATTGTGTAGCCAGACATGGTGCCAATGCCATTTTTAAATTTGTCGATGACACCACTGTTGTTGGATGAATTAAAGGTAATGATGAGTCGGAGTATAGTAGGGAGATTGATAATCTAATTGGATGGTGCCAGAACAACAACCTTGCTCTCAACATCAGCAAGACCAAGGAGATAATTGTTGACTTTAGAAGAGGGAAGCTGAAACCTGTCCTTCATTGATGGGTCAGTGGTGAAGAGAGTCACCAACTTCAAGTTCCTGCTGCATATATCTCTGAAGATCTGTCTTGAAGCCAAGACAGAAGTTTAGAACAAGATTGTACCATCTCAGCTCATGTTGGCCTTCAGAGGGAAATTCAAATCCTGACTTTCTGATGGAATGTGATAGACTGTGGCATGTACTGAACCCTGCTTTATGAAGTTGATGACTAGCTTCTTTGTTTACTGAAATTGAGGGAGAGATTGTTGCCTTGACATCATGTTATCAAGTTCTCTATTTCCTTCATCTGGTGTCATCTGCAAACTTGTAATTGGAGTATGAGCAGAATTTGACTGCAGCTGTGCATGTATAAGGGGCATCATTGGGGGCTGAAGATGCATTCCTGTGGGGCTCCAATGTTCAGATTATCGTGGAGAATATTTTGTCACCGATCCTCACTGATTGTGACCTATGGATCAGGAAATTGAGGATCCAGAAGAGTTGGGTGCTGACTCCTGGTTCCAAGTTTGGAGATGGATTTAGTCGGGATTATGGCGTTGAAGGCAGTGTTGTGGTCAACGAAGAGGAGATTGGTGTCCTTGTTGTCCAGCTACTCCAGAATTCAGAGTAAGCTCAGGGATTTGGACTGGGGAATGGTCACCATCTTTTCCCCAGGGTAGCAGAATCCAAAACTAGAGGGCATAGATTTAAGATGAGTGATAAAAGATTTACAGGGGACCTGAGTGAAAATATTTCCACACAGAGGATAAGAGTAAACGGAATGAGCTGCCAGAGGAAGTGCAACAGGTGGGAAGAATTACAAAGTTTAAAAAATATCCTCTCCAATACCTTCTCTACCACTGGCCTGAGGCTCACTGCTCCATAATTTACTGCTTTATCTCCTTCTCACTTCTAAAACAAAGGAATAACATTGGTTTCTCTCGAAGATAGACACAAAATGCTGGATTAACTCAGTGGGACAGGCAGCATCTCTGGAGGAGAAGGAATAGGTGACATTTCGGGTCGAGACCCTTCTTCATTGGTTTCTCTCTAGACCTCCGGGGCCTTGCTAGTGGCCAGAGAAGATAACAAATCTCCATCAAGGCCCCTTCAATCTCTTCTGCTGCCTCCGTCAGTAACCTGGGATAGATCCCATGTGGCCCTCAGGATGTATCCACCTTAGGCAACTGAATCATCCTACCCCAACCAGAGAGCAGTGCTGAACTACTATCTACCTCTCAGATGTCCCTCAGACTATCCTTGACTGGACTTTGCTGGCTTTACCTTGCACTAAACGTTATTCCCTCATCATGTATCTATAATACTGTAAATGGGATGCTTGTAACCATGTATTGCCTTTCTGCTGACTGGTTAGCACGCAACAAAAAGCTTTTTGCTGTACCTCGGCAATAAACTAAACTGAACTAATGCTAATAGCGAGCCCCAACACCATCTCCTTCTTGCCATAGCATATTACTATTCCCCACACAAATCTCACAGTCCTCCATGTCTTTCCCCTGGTGACTACAGCTGCAAAGTATTCATTTAGTAGCTCACTTATTAGCAAATGTGTCTGTAATTATGTTGACTCTGTGGATTTAGTTTCACTGTCTAATGTTTATCTATGAGTTTTACCAGTATAGAGTGATGGCGTTTTCCACACGAGACCACTGATGTAAGCAGTTTTATTTTAAGCAAACTTGAAAGTAAAGCCTTCAGGGCCATGCAGTATTTACATTCATAATTCACCCATCCACCCATCTATTTTATACACCATAATGTGCCTGCCAGCATAATGTGCCTGCCTGCCTCCCTTAATAATATAATTAATTCAAAGTTCAACAGTTAGCTGCATAGTGTAAGCAGGCGTGAAGGCCCAATGCGCTGGTGCTTTGCATAGCAAGGAACTGCAGATGCTGGTTAAAACCGAAGATAGACACAAAAAGCTGGAGTAACTCAGTGGGGCAGGCAGCATCTCTGGAGAGAAGGAATGGGTGACATTTCGGGTCGAGACACTTCTTCAGATGTCTGAAGAAGGGTCTCGACCTGAAACGTCACGCATTCCTTCTCTCCAGACATGCTGCCTGCCCCACTGAGTTACTCCAGCTTTTTGTGTCTATGCAATGGTGCTAGATGGGCAACCACTCCCATGTTCCAAAGAGTGAGAGCTAAATCCGATCATGCTGCTGAGCACAGAAAAATGTATATGTACATGTATACCTTAAATATATATATATAAATGTATATGTATACCTTAAATGAGGGGCCATCATCGACTCCACAGTCAAAAAGGTACAATTGAGGATGTACTTCCTGCAGCAGCTGAGGAAGCACAACCTGCCACAGGCAATGATGGTCCAATTCGATAAGGCCATTGTAGAGTCTGCCCTCACCTTCTCCATCATGGTCTGGTTTGGCTCAGCCACCAAGCACGACATCCGGAGGCTGCAGTGAATCGTCCAATCAGGTTATTGGCTGCAACCTTCCCTCCATTGACGAACTGTACACTGCAAGGGTCGGGAAGCGAGCGGGTAAGATCATCTCTGACCCCTCTCACCCTGGCCACAAACTCTTTGAATCACTTCACTCTTTAAGGCAACTCCAGACTGTCAAAGCTACCACAGCCAGACATAAAAACAGTTTTTTTCCACGAGTAGTAGCTCTTCTCAATAACCAAAAATATGTAGCCTCCTCTGGTATTTTATTTAATTCACATGTTTAATTGATAATGTTTTATTATTAATGTTTAATGTTTTATGTGTCATTCCTAACTGTCACTGTATGTCATGTTGTCACTTGTGGGCGGAGCACCAAGGCAAATTCCTTGTATGTGAATACCTGGCCAATAAACTTATTCATATAATTATTCATGACAGTAGGGAGGCAGACAGGGTGATGGCACTCTATATTGTTTTCATTTCATGGTCCACGATTGCTCCTTCTATGTAGCTTACTGGTGAAAGAGTGGAAAAGGAAATTGATAACAAATGAAAAATACATCTTTGGACTGATTCTTTCCCATGTTCATTAGGTATTTTGTGAACTATAAATGTGCATCATAATTATTATAGATCAAAATGAATACAAAGAGGAGCGCATTGAAGCAGATCTGAGCATCATACCTGAAGTTTGCTGTCTTTCAAATATGTAAATATATGCCTATCTGTCTATCTATTATAGCTCAATCAATTTGTATCTATCTTTGGTGTAAACCAGCATTTGCAGTTCCTCCCTACTTCCTACACACACACAGACTCACAGACTCACAGACACACAGCCACACAGACGCACACACACAGACACACACACACGTGTATATATATATATACACACACAAATAAATATACACACACACACACAAACACACACATGAATATATATACACACACACACACACACATGTATACACACACACACACACATATATACACACACACAAACACGTATATATATATGTGTATGTCTGTGTGTGTATATATATATGTGTGGTTCAATAGTTAGCTGCATACACACACACCAATATTGTAAAGACCAAAGAAAGTTGTGTAGGTGTACAGAATTATCATGCAAGAGTTGATTTAAGTGTATCAGTTCAGAGCATATGTTCCAGTTGGTCAGGCATGATTTCCATAGTTACAGCTGCAGAGCCACGGGCTGTTGCTATGGAAATGATGGCAAGCTAATTAGAACGTGCATTGATAAGACACACACTGAATGAGCCTGGTGATTGCTCTCCCCCACCCTCTGCTGGATTCATCATATCCACGTGAACCTATTATTTTTCTCCTTCCTCCCCACTCAAAAAATAAATGGGATGAATTTCCATTTTACATCAGAGCTCATTTTGGTTTAGAAAGCAGTGAGTACAAGGAAATTGTTTGTGTTTTCTCCATTGTCTTAAACTTGGACTAGTTAGATGATAGGTGATATGTTTAGCCACATAAAATCGACATTTAAAAAGGTTCAATGTACGGAGAAAATTCATTCTTCATTGCAAGGTTCATACTGTAACCCAAAGTACCTGTGGACTCACATTTTATGTCCCCGCATCAGTTAGGAATTAACACACCATGATAACATTGAAATAAATAACTTCTCTCAACGATTTGTATACATGTCCACAATTTGGATGATAATGTAGAGGGCATGATTGTAAGATTGTAGATGGCACCAAAGTGGGTGGTATCATAGATAACAAAAATGGTTATCAGAAATTGCAGCAGGCTCTTGATCAACTGGGCAAGCGAGCTGAGATATGGCTAATGGAACATAATTCCTTGTAAGTGGCGTCAGAGGTAGGTCGGGTGTTCAAGAAGGTTTTCAGTACATTGGCCTTCGTCAGTCAAGGTATTGAGTCTAGACGTTGGGTTGCTATGTTACAAGTTGTACAAGACATTGGTGAGGCCGCATTTGGAGTAATGTGTTCAGTTTTGGTCACCTTTCTATAGGAAGGATGTTGTTAAGCGAGAAAGAGTGCAGAGAAGATTTACAAGGACGTTGCCTGTGACCACGTGGGTTTTCTCCGGGTGCTCGGGTTTTCTCCCACATTCCAAAGACATGCAGGTTTGTAGGTTAATTGTCCCTAGTGTGGAGGATAGTGTACGCATGATCGTTGGTCAGCGCAGACTCAGTGGGCCAAAGAGCTTGTTTCCACGCAGTATCACTGAACTTAAAAAAGGAATGGTGAACATCTGGTGCTGCCAGAGGAGGTATTTGAGGCAGGTATTGCAACAACATTTAAAATACATTTGCACAGATCAATGGATAAGAAAGATTTAGAGGGCCAAACACAGGCAGGTGGGGTCTGTGTAGATGGTGTAATGTCTTCCGTAAGACCCTGTTGTGACTAGCACAATGAATACAGTCTGATATCTTGTAAGAAGGATTTAATCTACACAACCAGGAAACTTCTAGAAGGTCACCTGACCTCAGTCACGAGGCACCGGCACATTTACCAGCTTCTGCTTTTGGCCTCAAGGGGCGCTGGCATTTATATTAAATATACATCACATCTCCCCCTTCACTTTAATTACATCACATCTCCCCCTTCACTTTAATTACATCACATCTTCCCCTTCAACGTTGGGATCAAAACTAATAACTTGAATCTTTAATCAATTTAATGTGGATAAAGTATCACAAATAACACAGTGCTCTTCATACTACAAAACTATAAAATAATTGCCCAACAATTTTACATAACAACTCGAGTTGGGGGTTTTGACAATCGCCCACGCAAGTCGTATTTCCAACTAATTCTGTGTCGTATTTCTGTTGTGTGTGAGTGTGGTTTGGCACGCTTTGAGCCGATTCCCCCACCAGAGAACTTTGTGATACGGCCTGTGATAGTTCTCTTGAGTCTGGGAGACTAGCTCCTTCTGGGAGAGGGTTCCTCCTTGTGGGAGAGTGGTCGCGCTCGTCTGCTGCGTGTTGCCAGGGCATGTCTCAGCTGCTTCGTGCGCAGGTCGTATGTCCTTCCTGTTAGTGCGGAACTCAGTACCGCTCGGTGTAGAGATGACGAAGCTCCGAGGGACATATTTTCTCTTGCAATACGGCTACGTTGCCACTCGGTTAGTTTGGCACGAAACCACACCTGTTGTTGTTGTTCCAGGCGTTCTTCCATAAGACCTTGTTGTGACTAGCACAATGAATACACGTCCGACATCTTGTAAGAAGGATTTAATCTGCACAACCAGGAAACTTCTAGAAGATCACCTGACCTCAGTCCCGAGGCACCGGCACATTTGCCAGATTCTGCTTTTGGCCTCAAGGGGCACTGGCATTTATGTTACATATACATCACATCTCCCCCTTCACTTTAATTACACCACATCTCCCCCTTCACTTTAATTACATCACAGATGGGGCATCTTGTTCGGCAAGGGCAAGTTCGGCCACAGGTACTATTTCCATGCTGAAATGTTTCATACCTACACGAATTTTGCCCAAAGCTCTTAATCAACAATGACATTGGGCGGCACAATGACACAGCTGGTAGAGCTGCTGCTGCTTCACAGTGCCCAGGACCCTGGTACAATCCTGACCTCTGTCTTTGTGTCTTTCTGTGTAGCATTTAAACATTCTCTCTGCAACCATGCAGGTTTCCTCCGGGTGCTCTGGTTTACTCCCACATCCCAAAGCCGGGTGGGTTTGTAGGTTAATTGGCCTCAATATATTGCCCCAAGTGTGTAGGAAGTGGATGCCAAAATAGGGCACCATTGAAATAGTGTGAACGGCTGATTGATGGTTGGCATAGACTCGGTGTGCCCAAGTGCTTTACATGCTGCATCTTTCAATCAATCATTCAAAATACTTCTGAAGTATAATTAGTGTTGTAAGGAATCCAGCAGTGCTCTGATAAACTAGCAGTCCAACATGCTCTGGATTGTCAGACTTGATTGTGTGTTCAAGCTACTGGTGAAATTATTTGATCAGCAAGGATTAAAGACTTTCCTCCTTGAACAGTGGACCAGAAAAGTTGAAATCCTATTTGAGCTCAGGATCAATATTTCAGGAGCAATTGAATAGTTGAACCCTAATCATTCAGATTTTAGTCAGAAATGTCTACATCTAAAGACTCACTGTTTATGGTCTATGTGCATTGGACAAGGCCATTCAGGTGCTACCAGAATCAACATAGAAACATAGAAACATAGAAAAAAGGTGCAGGAGTAGGCCATTCGGCCCTTCGAGCCTGCACCGCCATTCAATATGATCATGGCTGATCATCCAACTCGGTATCCTGTACCTGCCTTCTCTCCATACCCCCTGATCCCTTAAGCCACAAGGGCCACATCTAATAACCATATAACCATATAACAATTACAGCACGGAAACAGGCCATCTCGGCCCTACAAGTCCGTGCCGAACAACTTTTTCCCCTTAGTCCCACCTGCCTGCACTCATACCATAACCCTCCATTCCCTTCTCATCCATATGCCTATCCAATTTATTTTTAAATGATACCAACGAACCTGCCTCCACCACTTCCACTGGAAGCTCATTCCACACCGCTACCACTCTCTGAGTAAAGAAGTTCCCCCTCATGTTACCCCTAAACTTCTGTCCCTTAATTCTGAAGTCATGTCCTCTTGTTTGAATCTTCCCTATTCTCAAAGGGAAAAGCTGGTCCACATCAACTCTGTCCCTCTCATCATTTTAAAGACCTCTATCAAGTCCCTCCTTAACCTTCTGCGCTCCAGAGAATAAAGACCTAACTTATTCAACATTTCTCTGTAACTTAGTTGTTGAAACCCAGGCAACATTCTAGTAAATCTCCTCTGTACTCTCTCTATTTTGTTGACATCCTTCCTATAATTGGGCGACCAAAATTGTACACCATACTCCAGATTTGGTCTCACCAATGCCTTGTACAATTTTAACATTACATCCCAGCTTCTATACTCAATGCTCTGATTTATAAAGGCTAGCATACCAAAAGCTTTCTTTACCACCCTGTCTATATGAGATTCCACCTTCAAGGAACTATGCACGGTTATTCCCAAATCTCTCTGTTCAACTGCATTCTTCAATTCCCTACCATTTACCATGTATGTCCTATTTTGATTTGTCCTGCCAAGGTGTAGCACCTCACATTTATCAGCATTAAACTCCATCTGCCATCTTTCAGCCCATTCTTCCAAATGGCCTAAATCACTCTGTAGACTTTGGAAATCCACTTCATTATCCACAACACCCCCTATCTTGGTATCATCTACATATTTACTAATCCAATTTACCACACCTTCATCCAGATCATTGATGTACATGACAAACAACAAAGGACCCAACACAGATCCCTGAGGCACCCCACTAGTCACCTGCCGCCAACCCGACAAACAGCCATCCACCATTACCCTCTGGCGTCTCCCATTCAGCCACTGCTGAATCCATCTTGCTACTCCTGCATTTATACCCAACAGTTGAACCTTCTTAACCAACCTTCCATGAGGAACCTTGTCAAAGGCCTTACTAAAGTCCATATAGACAACATCCACTGCTTTACCCTCGTCAATTTCCCTAGTAACCTCTTCAACAAATTCAAGAAGATTAGTCAAACATGACCTTCCAGGCACAAATCCATGTTGACTGTTCCTAATCAGACCCTGTTTATCCAGATGCTTATATATATTATCTCTAAGTATCTTTTCCATTAATTTGCCCACCACTGAAGTCAAACTAACAGGTCTATAATTGCTAGATTTACTCTTAGAACCCTTTTTAAACAATGGAACAACATGCGCAGTACGCCAATCCTCGGGGACTATTCCCGTTTCTAATGACATTTGAAATATTTCTGTCATAGCCCCGGCTATTTCTACACTAACTTCCCTCAATGTCCTAGGGAATATCCTGTCAGGACCTGGAGACTTATCCACTTTTATTTTTTCAAAAGTGTCAGTACTTCTTTTACTTTGAAACTCATAGTATCCATAGCTACTCTACTAGTTTCCCTTACCTCACATAATTCAATATCCTTCTCCTTGGTGAATACCGAAGAAAAGAAATTGTTCAATATCTCCCCCATCTCTTTTGGCTCTGCAGATAGCTGTCCACTCTGTCTCTCCAATGGACCAATTTTATCCCTCGTTATCCTTTTGCTATTAATATAGCTGTAGAAACCTTTTGGATTTACTTTCACCTTACTTGCCAAAGCAACCTCATATCTTCTTTTAGCTTTTCTAATTTATTTCTTAAGATTCTTTTTACATTCCTTATACTCCTCAAGCACCTCATTTACTTCATGCTGCCTATAATTATTGTAGATCTCCCTCTTTTTCCGAACAAGATGTCCAATTTCCCTTGAAAACCAGGGCTCTTTCCAATTTTTACTGTTTCCTTTCAACCGAACAGGAACATAAAGATTCTGTACTATTAAAATTTCCCCTTTAAATGTCCTCAATTTCTCTTCTACATCCTTCCCATAAAACAAAATATCCCAGTTCACTCCTTTTAAATCACTTCGCATCTCATCAAAGTTAGCCTTTCTCCAATCAAAAATCTCAACCCTAGGTCCAATTCTGACCCTCTCCATAATTATATTGAAACTAATGATATTGTGATCACTGGACCCGAAGTGCTCCCCAACGCATACCTCCGCCACCTGTCCCATCTCATTTCCTAACAAGAGGTCCAGCACTGCCCCTCCTCTAGTAGGCACCTCTATGTATTGCTGCAAAAAACTATCCTGCACACATTTTACAAACTCCAAACCATCCAGCCCATTTACAGAATGTGTTTCCCAGTCTATATGTGGAAAGTTGAAATCTCCCACAATCACTACCTTGTGCTTACTATTAATATCTGCTATCTCCTTACATATTTGCTCTTCCAATTCTCGATCCCCATTTGGCGGTCTATAATACACCCCTATAAGTGTTGCTACACCTTTCCCACTTCTCAGTTCCACCCAAATAGCCTCCCTAGATGAGTCCTCCAATCTATCCTGCCAAAGCACTGCTGTAATATCTTCCCTGACTAGCAATGCAACACCTCCACCTCTTGCCCCTCCAATTCTATCACACCTGAAGCAACGAAATCCTGGAATATTTAGTTTCGAATCACAGCCCTCCTGCAACCATGTTTCACTGATCGCCACAACATCATACTTCCAGGTGTCTATCCAGATTCTAAGCTCATCCACCATTCTTACAATGCTCCTAGCATTAAAATATGCACATTTAATAAACCCCCCGCCTCTTATTCTCAGTTTATTTCCTTTTTCTTCTTTCTCCTCTTGTGTCCGAGTGCTTCCCTTTTCTGCTTCCTGCCTCCCATTCTGTCTACTAGCTTTCTCTATTTGAGTCCCTCGCCCCAACCATTCTAGTTTAAAGTCTCCCCAGTAGCCTTTGCAAATTTCCCCGCCAGGATATTGGTCCCCCTCGGGTTCAAGTGCAACCCATCCTTTCTGTGCAGGTCCCACCTTCCCCAAAAGAAGTCCCAATGATCCAGAAACTTGAATCCCTGCCCTCTGCACCAGTCCCTCAGCCACGCATTTATCCTCCACCTCGCTCCATTCTTACTCTCACTGTCGCGTGGCACAGGCAGTAATCCTGAGATTGTTACCTTTTTGGTCCTTTTCCTTAACTCTCCTCCCAACTCCCTAAATCCTCCCTTCAGGACCTCTTCCCTTTTTTTACCTATGTCATTGGTACCTATATGTACCACAACCTCAGGCTCCTCTCCCTCTGATTTCAGGATATCTTGGACGCGTTGAGACACGTCCGAGACCTTGGCACCAGGGAGGCAGACCACCATCCTGGTCTCCCGACTGCGTCCACAGAATCGCCTATCCGACCGCCTAACAATAGAGTCCCCTAATGCCCCTGTCCCACTTAGGAAACCTGAACGCAAACCTCTGGAGACTTTGCGCCCCACCCAAGGTTTCCGTGCGGTTCCCGGAGGTTTCCGCTTCTTCAATGTTCCGGCGATTATTTCAAAAAATTCAAAACCGGCCGTGACTAAAAATAGGTTGCCGTTTAAAAAATCGGTAATTTTTTAGTCGAAGCCAGTTGCGATGCTAGTTGAAGGTGGTTGCCGGAGGTTGCAGGTGGTTGCCGGAGGTTGCAGGTGCTTGCAGGTAGTGGAAGTTAAGACTTTCCACTACCTGCAACCTCCGGCAACCACCTTCAACTAGCATCGAAACCGGCTTCGACTAAAAAATTACCGATTTTTTAAACGGCAATCTATTTTTAGTCGCGGCTGGTTTTGAATTTTTTGAAATAATCGCCGGAACATAGAAGAAGCGGAAACCACTTTCGACCATTAGGGAGACTAACAAAAACCTCCGGGAACCGCACGGAAACCTTGGGTGGGGCGCAAAGTCTCCAGATGTTTCCGTTCAGGTTTCCTAAGTGGGACAGGGGCATAACTCCCTCTTAAATATAGCCAATGAACTGGCCTCAACTACATTCTGTGGCAGAGAATTCCAGAGATTCATCACTCTCTGTGTGAATTTTTTTTTCTCATCTCTGTCCTAAAATATTTCCCCTTTA
Organism: Amblyraja radiata; assembly: GCF_010909765.2. Classification (NCBI taxonomy): domain Eukaryota; kingdom Metazoa; phylum Chordata; class Chondrichthyes; order Rajiformes; family Rajidae; genus Amblyraja; species Amblyraja radiata. The sequence goes on from NC_045977.1 coordinate 10,015,330, forward strand.
TCCTTAAACTGTGACCCCTTGTTCTGGACTTCCCCAACATCGGGAACAATCTTCCTGCATCTAGCCTGTCCAACCCCTTGAGAATTTTGTAAGTTTCTATAAGATCCCCCCTCAATCTTCTAAATTCTAGCGAGTACAAGAGAGTATAAGGTGGAGGTAGCAAAAAATATATAAACAGCTCCTGTGCAGGAAAGAACTGCAGATGCTGGTTTAAATCGAAGATAGACACAAAATGCTGGAGTAACTCAGCGTGACAGGCAGCATCTCTGGAGAGAAGGAATGGGTGACGTTTCTGGTCGAGACCCTTCAGACTATCACAAGCTCCTCCTGTATGCAGGATAGCAATTTTTTAAAAGTTAAATAAGAATAGGCAGTGATAGGAAAGAAATTAAAAATGTAAAATTATAAGGAAATGATGTCTGGAAACTGATTTGCACATCATCCAAAAGGCATCGTGCAAACAAATATTAACAGAGGAACTATAATTTTGCATGCATTTCTGGGTGTGAAAGATGGTTGCTAAGCATGCACTTTTTGACGTGTGAAACTCATACCCATAATATATTCCTGGAATGCGATGCCCAAAATCTGGTTGTGGTAGGATTTCCAACAATATTTATCTTAATTCTGATAGGAGTCGTTTTATTACAGAAAACAAATGGGTTTTATTCATGATGAAGGCTCAAAGTGAGTGTTATTTGAAGGGTTGGATTTACAGCAGGAGGCAGACTGCTGCCTAACTCCATCCACACAAACAACAAGCAGACTGGTCAAACTGAACCCCATCATCTTTGGCCGTCTACGGAGCAAACAGGGATCCCAGTCACGACACTATAAGTCAGGCGGTTATCCCTCAAAACTAAATGGCCAGAAGAAATCCCATCGTTCTGTGTCCATTCGATCAGAAATAAAACTGGTGAAAGCCATCTGACAAAAGAGGGGTCTTGATGCGTAATGTCACCTATTCCTTTTCTGCAGAGATGCTGCCTGTCCTACTGAGTCATTCCAGCTTTTTGTGTCTACAAAGGAGACTCATGGCAGGAGGTTACCAGGTCATGCAGCATCTGTGGAGGGAAATGGACAAATGATGTCAGGAGAAGGGTCCCAACCCGAGACGTTATCTGTCCATCTCCCTCCGCAGATTCCAGCGTCTGCAGTCTCTTGTGTCTTCATGGCAGGAAGTTGTGGGGAGGCATGCGTGTGGGTGTGAAAATAGACACAAAGTGCTGGAGTAACGCAGCGGGTCAGGCAGCATCTTTGGAGTGAAAAAGAAGAGGCGATGTTTCCGGTTGGAACCCTTCTTCTGACCAAGAGTAAAGGGGCTGCCCCATTGCGGCGACCTAATTGGCGAGTTTCGAAGAGTTTAGGAGAGTTTGAAAAAATGTCATGTTGAAGACCTCCTTCGAATATGTAGAAGACCTCCTTCGATCTCCTTCGACTATGTTGAAGACCAGCTTCGACTAGCTACGACTAACTTCGGGAAAATTGGACACCGAATAGTGGAGAGTGAAGACGACCTCCTTCGATCTCCTTCGACCTCCCTTCGACTATGATGAAGACTATCTACAACTACCTTAGACTGCCTTCGACTACCCTCGATTACCTACGACTAACATGCCGACCTGCTACGACTAAACCTACAAGCACAAAAAGTATCGATTTTTTCCATGGTGACCTTTTTTTACTCGCTGGCATTTTTCAACATGTTGAAAAATACGCCGCGACCTAGCAGAGGCCTCGAGTACGCGGGGACTACTCTCGAGCATGAAGGAGAGTTACAAACACCTCCTACGACCTTGTGTCGACCATGCTGCGTGTATGAGTCAATACAATACAATACAATACAATTTATTTGTCATTCGAACCTCATTGAGGTTCAAACGAAATGTCGAGGGCAAACTCGCCAGAACTCGCGGATTAGGTGGGACAGCCCCTTAACGGTGGGAGAATAGGGGGGGGGTGCCCCGTCCATGTGTGAATGCAGAAGTTGAAAATATCCAAACGGGTTCCTCACTCACTGATAGAGCTTATTTTGACAACCGAATACATTAGAGAACAGCAAAATGTTTTACTTGGCTTAATCAGCAGAAACAGAGAGCAAGGAACTTGAGGCAAAGTTTCTGAGAAGAACGGTGATCACAACTTTAATAATTTAAGCCTCCTTAGAGAGCAATGGAAACATCAATGTGATTCTTTCAAGGTCAAATCAGAGTAAACCTCACTCTACATATCTTGCACATATGATGTTTTGCTGGTCACCACTGCATTGCAGAGATCATGAACAGCTCGACTGGCAAAGTGAGGATCATTCCATTTTTGATTAATGCAACTCATGCGCTTGTATCTGTAGGGACCTTTACCTGTAGCGCACACTTGCCAAAAGTGCAAAACCTCACACTCATGCCTTTAACAAACAGCTTGCTATCAAATTCCTGCCTTGAAGCTCCCTCACACAACAAAACGGTCACCAGCACTCAATCTACTTCATGCCAAGATGATTCAGGCAATCATTCACGACTGATACTGCCCAGTGGATGAAAGAGTGCTAGATATATGGTGTGTGACCCTACAAGAACTACTTCCTGTGGTTAGCACTGATGGAAAAGTGCCATTGACGTGGTCAATTGAATCTCTAACAACGGTTGATCCTGAACCCGTGCAGTGCTATTCAAGATGGGTGAAGAAGGGTCTTGACCCAAAGCGTCACCCATCCCTTCTTTCCATCCTGCATGTCCTGCTGACTTATTCCAGGATTTTGTGTATATCTTTGGTGTAAACCAGCATCTGCAGTTCCCTCCTACACAGTGCTATTTCAAGGTTTGGAATGGGCAGTGACAGATTTACGGTTTAGTTTATGGTCACGTGTTCCGAGGTACAGTGAAAAACTTTTGTTGCGTGCTAACCAGTCAGCGGAAAGGCAATACATGATTACAATCGAGCTATTTACAACGTATAGCTACATGATAAGGAAATAACGTATAGTGCAAGGTAAAGCCAGCAAAGTCCGAGCAAGGATAGTCTGAGGGCCAGCAATGAGGTAGATAGTAGTTCAGCACTGCTCTCTGGTTGTGGTAGGATGATTTAGTTACCTGATAACAGCTGGGAAGAAACTGTCTCTGAGTTTGGAGGTGTGCGTTTATCATACTTCTATACTTTTTACTTGATGGGAGAGGGGAGAAGAGGGAGTGGCCAGGGTGCGACTTGTCCTTGATTATGCTGCTGGCCTTGCTGAGGCAATGTGAGGTATAAATGGAGTCAATAGAAGGGAGGTTGGTTTGTGTGTGTGTGATGGTCTGGTCTGCGTGCACAATTCGCTGCAATTTCTTGCGGTCTTGGATGGAACTGTTCCCAGACCAAGCTACGATGCATCCTGATAAAATGCTTTCTGTGGTGCATCTGTAGAAGTTGGTGAGAGTTGTTCGGGGCATGCCGAACGTCCTCTGCCTTCTAAGGAAATAGAGGCGTTGGTGTGCTTTCTTGTTTGTTGCTTCAATGTGGGTGGTCCAGGAGAAGTTGTTGGTGATATTGACTTCTAGGAATTTGAAGTTTTCAACCATCTCTACATCAGCGTCGTCAATGCAAACTGGGGTGTGTGTACCGCTTCGCTTCCTGAAGTCGATCACTATCTCCTTTATTTGGCTGACATTGAGAGAAAGGTTGTCGTCTCCACACCAGGACACGAGGTTCTCGATCTCCTTCCTGTTCTTCATCTCATCGTTTATTTGATATCCTGGAAAACATTTTTTTTTGTTTAGAGATTTTAGAAAAATTATTGTGGGCATTAATAACGGTATTTTAATGCCAGAAAATAACACTGTTGTTGAAATTCTGGGCCCATAACTCACATCTTTCAGCAATAACTTATTTGAAGCAAAATTCAGATCCTGGGGTAGCATCCATGGCACTTTAATTTGCAAATTGGAATCCGTGGAAACTTTCCAACTAACTTCTTGCCAGCAGCTGCTGATAGATGGTGTGAGCTGCCACATGTAACCTCAACAACATGGTTGAACGACGCCGAGTAATTAATGATTCCAGTTTAGTAAGAAGAACTGGAATGTGGCACCCTGGAAGATTCTGTTTGTTACTCTGATATTTCCAAATAACACTGTTTGACCTGTAAGTCCTTTGTGACATTGTAAGATATCTGCAACTCAAAGGAGCAGTAAATCCTGAGTAGCTATTATTCTCTCAAGATCCAATTGATTAAATGAAGGCTTTGAAAAGCATTGGGTACATTCAGCTCCATGTCTGAATAGACAGATTTCTTGTATGCTTGCCAGTTGATAGAAAATCATAGAGTGATACAGTGTGGAAACAGGCCCTTCGGTCCAACTTGCCCACACCAGCCAACATGTCCCAGCTACATTAGTCCCACATGCTTGTGTTTGGTCCACATCCCTCCAAACCTGTCCTATCCATGATGTTCCATGTGTCGAAGGTGTTGAATGTTTCTTGGGCAACTTAGAGGAATTTTGGTTTCTTCTAAGTCCTTGGAATTAATAATGGATGCTGTTACAATGGTAAAATGATACAAAAACCTTTCAATCAAGAAACTATCATAGTGGTACCATTGGTCAGAGATAAACCTAGTGCCATGTCTTCAGGTAATGTGTCTTGGTCCCAACTAAAGAGTTCTAAATCCCAGTACAAGAAATAATAGTGATGTTTCACCGGCAAATGGCTTGATATTCGGAATGATTTCCTCTGTACTTTTCTGGACCCTCTATGGTAGAGAGATTGGTCTGAATGTACCAAACTGGTAGTCATTCATTCTTTAATAGCAAAATTAGCCACATTATTAAGAGCTTGAATTACTGATATGTCATGGAGTTTATTAAATCAGCACCAGGAGTCTTTACTCATTGTGGAGTATCAGGGAAGCATTAGCTTTTAGTAGGTATGTTGCAAAACCTACCTTCAGCGGGGCTGCAGATCTGTCCCAGCCTGTGTGTGTGATTTTGGCGCCGTTGAGAGGGGGGGGGGGGGGGGGGGGGGGCGGGTTTAAAACGCGATTTTCCCTAGGCTATTCAAATCGAGGTTGTTCAGCCTACTTAGTTGCTGACGAAAAATCGCTGGGAGATTCTTTCGCTGGAGCTATTTTTAAACTTAATTGGTTAATTTAATTGTTATAGTAGGTTAAAAATTATCCTCTAAACCCGCGACCGCCGACAATGGGACGGACCTCATGCAGGGGACAACGGAAGGTAGGTTGTTTATTTTTACATTAAAAAGGGCTTCTTAAGATCCCTTTATACAAAGTTTTATGTTGCGAGTAGCTAATTTGGGGCCCCATTAAATCCCGCAGTATTTTTCTGGGCATATGGGGGTACAAATCTACCGCATTGGGAACGTTCCAAACCAGCGCGTGCCACAGAGTTCCACAGGATCCCACTCGAAAGCTGATTTAAATGGCCATTAATTTACAGCAATTGAACACTAAATTCCTTCCATTTGGCCTATAAATTAATGTAAATGAGATTTTAAAATCATGTTTTATTGTGAATTCTTTGTGAATGTCATTTGGACACTTAGGCTATTTAAAAATATTAATCTTTTCTTAAGAAATGGATAGATGTTTAGATCTAGTAATTAAAGTTTGGAATTAGCTACAATTGGGTAACTAACTAATTATATGCTTTAATTTCAGGTCATCAAAGCAAGATTGTTTCATATTTGTTTCAGAATGCTTCAATCTATAATAACTGAAAATGTCTTTCAGTTCTCTTAATTTTTAAGAAAGTTATGGCCATTTCACTGTCCTCGATCACAACTTTTGTGTTAAGTCAATGGAAAATCAACAGGGAACAAGATGCTATTTCCGAGTATGAAAATGGCCATAACATTTTTAATACTGAAGATATGAAAGTGAATTAGGTGTCAAATTAAACTTATTTTTGTGCTTTATCTGATGGGATAAATTGCAGACTTGATTTTTAAAATCTCAAAATTTGTAACATTGCTACTTTTAGAATAAAAGCTATGAGGCTACAAATGGAATCCGGAGATCCAGCTCAGCTCTTTCATTTCTTGATCGTGTCATGTACAGATACTCATTGCCTGTTTGTCTGAATATATTGGCACAGTGGAAAGTTTGAAAGTTTATTTAAAGCTAATTCAGATTGGTCTGGAACAATTCTAGAGAGTCTTTCCCGCTGTGATTTGAAGTATGTGGGTGTTAATCCAAGAGTGGGAGATGGGTTAGGGTTAAAGGTGAGAGTTAAAAATTCCTGCACCTGCATTTGCCCATATTGGCGGGGACATGCAGTTGTGAATTTAGTCTAATCAGTAGAGAATGTGTGAGTATGTACTTTGTGTGTGTGTGAGTGTATGTGTTTGTGAGAGAGTGAGTGTATGTGCGAGTGTGTATGTAGGCATTGCTGTGTACATGTTGATCTGGTATACTCCCTTGGATGGTGGCTTGGTGTTGACACAACTGTGTCAGTTTGCACAATTTGTTTCAGTCCAGCGTGCACATGCTTGTGTCAGTCTGGTGTGTGGATTAAATCCGACCTGTGTATCTGTGACAGTCTGCTCGTTGTGTGTGCTTGCGTTGCTTTGATGTGCGCATGTGTGCCTGCACGTCAGTCTGGTGCTGATTTTTCTGATGTTTCTTTGTGATTTTGTGTTCGCTATTTTCACAGGCCCCCTTCATCTCTTGTTGCAGATGAGCAGCAAGCGCTCAAGCAGCTTCCGAAGAGCAATATCCAATGGACACCGGAACCTGCCACGTGAATTCTTGCTCGACGAACCTGGCCTAACCTTCTACAAGCGTTTGGTGAGGCATGTAGCATATGAGATCCTGCCATGTGAGGTGGACAGACGCTGGTACTACAGCCAGTATCGAGGTTGCCCACCACCTCTCTTCATGACAGTCCTCACCATCATTCAGGTTGAGTATAGCCCTGCCAATACATTGTCTCTTTTCAATCGCTTTCCCTTTTTAACCTAAAAAATTATGACAGCAACTATTAGAAATTAACTCCAAAAGAGCTTGCAATAAATATCTGTAATCTTGCTATTCTGAATGAAAAGTAAAGAGGAAAATCCACCAATGCTTTAAATATATGAGGTGGGAAATGATTGAGTCATCCTGGGAGCATGAAGAGATGTGTTGCTGATTTTCTACCAGTGAAGATTGATCGGAACTCCTTCATTTTTTGTCATCACTTCACACAAATGTCAAAATCCATGCTGAAATATCCGTGGATAGACACAAAATGCTGGAGTAACTCAGCGGGACAGACGGGTCTGAAGAAGAGTCTCGACCTGAAATGTCACACATTCCTTCTCTCAAGAGATGCTGTCTTTCCCACTGAGTTACTCCACCATTTTAGACAATAGACAATAGATCTATAGGTGCAGGAGTAGGCCATTCAGCCCTTTCGTGCCAGCACTGCCATTCACTGTGATCATGGCGGATCATCCACAATCAGTTCCTGCCTTCTCCCCATATCCCTTGACTATCTTCGGTGTAAACCACCATCTGCAGTTCCTTCCTACACTTGAGATATCCATTTGTGAGATTATCTAAATTCTCTCATCTTAGAGTCATTGTATGATCCTGGGACATTCTTCCTCCTCAGACATGCACAAGCACACCCACACACACATGCGTGTATAAACATGCATGCACGCACACACAGCTATTTATTGGTAACCACTTTATAATGTGGTTACAAACCACCAATCAATCAAGTAAGATGGTGTGATTAAGGGACGAGAATTTATTTTTAAGAGCTTCTTTCATGTACACATTGATTCCAAATAATCCAAAATGGGGCCAGGTTCTTGCCAAGGACCAGCTACTGCCTCATCATAATGAACAGATTGTTGGCAAAGATTTGAATGGAATGTGCAAAAGCTAAACGCCCCATAGATTTTGTTGTTACCTCTGTGTAGTTGGAGTGGGAAAAAGAGGAAAAATTGAGAAAATTAAGTGGCTTTTTATTAATCATGCAAGTAATACAATCATTGAAATTTGAATAAATCTTAATACTTTTCATATTAGGAATTGTTTCTGTATCTTGGTCTATAAACTGAAATCTGTCCCAGCTTGAGGATCTGGAAACTTTAAATATTTGTAAGAATTCTGAGAAGGATAAAGTAATTGAAACCATGACCGGTGCCAGAATCTATCCCAATATAATCATTTAAACTTCAAAAGTGAGCCTTATGTTAATATATTATAGATTCCACAGAAAAATATATTTCAAATATAATAGAATATAAAGTAATAATAAAGAATCTATTTAAAAATAAAACGATATGTCATCAAGTAATCCTGTCCCAAACTTTTTAAATACTTCAAAATATGTTTTCTTAGGGAAAATGTTCCCAATGTTGGGGGAGTCCAGAACCAGGAGTCACATTTTAAGAATAAGGGGTAGGCCATTTAGGACTGAGATGAGGAAAAACGTTTTCACCCAGAGAGTTGTGAATCTGTGGAATTCTCTGCCACAGAAGGCAGCGGAGGCCAATTCAATGGATGTTTTTCAAGGGAGAGTCAGTTATAACTCTCAAGGCTAATAGATTGAAGGGATATGGGGGAAAAAGCAGGAACATGGTACTGATTTTGGATGATCAACCATGATCATATTGAATGGCGGTGCTGGCTCGAAGGGCTGAATGGCTTACTCTTGCACCTATCTTCTATGTTTCTATGTTTATTCCTGGTTTGTTGACTGAGGTATTGTTTGAACAATGTATTTCGTTTTGCAATAAAGATTCTTTGAGGGGATTGTAATAATTGAAAGTCTGAAATGAAAAAAATAGGTATAACACTTATAATGAGACTTCTTTTTCCTGCAATGCAGAATTAGTATGTTATCATATTTAGTTCTTTTTATACGACATTGAAAATATTGTAACTTAGGCAAATATCAGTGGACAGGCTATATTAAATCAAAAGTCATTTTTGAATAGCGAACATCAAGATTTGAAATTAAATTAACATTTTATTGAACTAAATTAAAAATCTATTTAATTACCAGAGGAATAGGATAAATTGACATGTTAATTTTTTCCCGTGAAAATCTCACTGATTTTGAAGTGTAGGCCACAAAGTTTTAAAGCCCTGTCCCACGGTATGAGTTCATTCCAAGAGTTCTCCCGAGTTTGCCCTGATTCGAACTCGGAGATTTACGGTAATGGCCACTCATTGGTACTCGGGGCTCTCATGGACATTTTTCAACATGTTGAGAAAACTTCATGAGTCTTCCCGTGCCTACCTGCCTTTAGCGAGTCTTCCCGAGTACCTGCCGTTAGCGTTATTAGCCGCTAAGAGACGTCCCCGAGCTCCGACGTACCCGCTACGTTCATTCTCCGTGCTTACCACGAGTTTGATTTTTTTTAAACTCAGGAGAGCTCTTGGAATGAACTCGTACCGTGGGACAGGGCTATTAGTGACCGTTGTGGAGTGAATTTACCTATTTTTCTTAGTACTTTTTCAATGACGCATTAGTTTAAAGAGATACCTCAGATCCAAAATCATTAGCATCAAAGCACATTTAAAATAATTCTCAATCTGAAAACCAGCATACATTTTATAAAGCACTGAGATGAATTAGCATATTATATTTTTAAAGTGTTATTCTTTCTTATTTTCATTCATGATGCTTAGGTATTTTTATCTGAGGGAACTATGACCTACATGCATTTTTGAACCCATAGAATAAATATAGTTTACTTGTCATTATAAATGCTCTCTTGCATCAGTGCAGGAGCAGGTCATAAATATCTCGACATGTCGAATCAGTTAAGTTAATTGTGGTGGAGAAGTCTGCAGAACAGCGCAACTTATGAATAAAGGCATCAACGGAAATCTCAAGGTCGCATTTGCTTGCACATTGTAAATAGTGGTGAATGGCAATGAATTTCTGCAACAATGTGAAGACAGAGTCATATAGCATGGAACCAGACCCTTCAGCCCAGTTTGCCTATTCCAATCAAGGGGCATCATCTATACTTGCCCCGCCAGACTGCTTTTGGCCTATATCCCTCAAAATCTTCCCTATCCATGTACCTGTCCAAATCTCTTTTAAATGTTGTTATATTTTCTGCCTCAACCACCTCCTACGGCAGTTCATTTCATATACCCACCACTGTCTGTGTGAAAAAGTTGTCCCTCAGATTCCTATTAAATCTTTACCCTCTGGTTCTTGATTCCCCTACTCTGGGTAAAAGGCCCTGCACATCTAAATCTATTCCTCTCATGATCTCATACACCTTTATAAGATCACCTGTCATCACAGATAAGGAAGCTTATTCCTTGGAGCTCCAAGGAATAAAGTCCTGGCCTGCCCAACCTCTCCCCATAGCTCAGTCCTTCAAGTCCTGGCAATCTCCTTGGAAATCTTCTCTGCACTTTTTCCAGCTAAACAACATATTTCCTGTTGCACGGTGAACAAAACTGGACACAATATTCTGGTTGTGGCCTCACCTTAACATCCCAACTTCTATACTGAATATCCTGACTGATGAAGGCCAATGTGCTGAAAACCTTCTTGATCACCTTATCTACCTGTGATGCCACTTTCAAGGAACTGTGTACCTGCTCTCCTAGGTCCTTCTGCTCTGCAACACTCCCCTGTGCTCTGTCATTTACATATCTGGTTAGACTTCCCAAAGTGGAACACCTTACATTTATCTCCATTAACCATTCCTCTGCTCACTTGCCCAACTGATCAAAATCCTGCTCTAACCATTGATATTCTTCATTGCTATCTACAATATCACCCACTTCAGTGTTATCTGTAAACTTACTAATCCTGCCTTGTACATTCTCATCCAAATCGTTGATATAATCCTTGACATGCATTATTTCAGAAAGGCTTTGTTTTAACAAAACATCTTATTGTGACTGCAGAACCTCTCAAAATACTTTAAATCAAATGACAAGGGACATACAGCAAGATTTGATTTTGAATAGCAATACACCTTAAGTGTTAATGATTCAGCCACTATATGTGCTACAGTTGGAAGAGAATGGGCTAGATAACGATAGTCAATAGACAATAACCATATAACCATATAACCATTTAACAATTACAGCACGGAAACAGGCCATCTCGACCCTTCTAGTCCGTGCCGAACACGTATTCTCCCCTAGTCCCATATACCGGCGCTCAGACCATAACTATCCAATTTATTTTTAAATGATAAAAACGAACCTGCCTCCACCACCTTTCCTGGAAGCACATTCCACACAGCCACCACTCTCTGAGTAAAGAAGTTCCCCCTCATGTTACCCCTAAACTTCTGTCCCTTAATTCTCAAGTCATGTCCCCTTGTTTGAATCTTCCCTACTCTCAGTGGGAAAAGCTTATCCACGTCAACTCTGTCTATCCCTCTCATCATTTTAAAGACCTCTATTAAGTCCCCCCTTAACCTTCTGCGCTCCAAAGAATAAAGCCCTAACTTGTTCAACCTTTCTCTGTAACTTAGTTGCTGAAACCCAGGCAACATTCTAGTAAATCTTTTCTGTACTCTCTCTATTTTGTTGACATCCTTCCTATAATTAGGCGACCAAAATTGTACCCCATACTCCAGAATTGGCCTCACCAATGCCTTGTACAATTTTAACATTACATCCCAACTTCTATACTCAATGCTCTGATTTATAAAGGCCAGCACACCAAAAGCTTTCTTTACCACCCTATCTACATGAGATTCCACTTTCAGGGAACTGTGCACAGTTATTCCCAGATCCCTCTGTTCACCTGCATTCTTCAATTCCCTACCATTTACCATGTACGTCCTATTTTGATTTGTCCTGCCAAGATGTAGCACCTCACACTTATCAGCATTAAACTCCATCTGCCATCTTTCAGTCCACTCTTCCAACTGGCATAAATCTCTCTGTAGACTTTGAAAATCTACTTCATTATCCACAACCCCACCTAATTTAGTATCATCTGCATACTTACTAATCCAATTTACCACACCATCATCCAGATCATTGATGTACATGACAAACAACAGTGGACCCAACACAGATCCCTGTGGCACCCCACTAGTCACCGGCCTCCAACCTGACAAACAACCATCCACCGTTACTCTCTGGCATCTCCCATTCAGCCACTGTTGAATCCATCTTGCTACTCCACCATTAATACCCAACCATTGAACCTTCTTAACCAACCTTCCATGAGGAACCTTGTCAAAGGCCTTACTGAAGTCCATATATACAACATCCACTGCTTTACCCTCATCAATTTCCCGAGTAACCTCTTCAAAAAATTCAAGAAGATTAGTCAAACATGACCTTCCAGGCACAAATCCATGTTGACTGTTCCTAATCAGACCCTGTTTATCCAGATGTTTATATATATTATCTCTAAGTATCCTTTCCATTAATTTGCCCACCACTGACGTCAAACTAACAGGTCTATAATTGCTAGGTTTACTCTTAGACCCCTTTTTAAACAATGGAACAACATGCGCAGTACGTCAATCCTCCGGTACTATTCCCGTTTCTAATGACATTTGAAATATTTCTGTGATAGCCCCTGCTATTTCTACACTAACTTCCCTCAATGTCCTAGGGAATATCCTGTCCGGACCTGGAGACTTATCCACTTTTATATTTCTCAAAAGTGTCAGTACTTCCTCTTCTTTGAATCTCATAGTTTCCATAGCTACTCTATTTGTTTCCCTTACCTCACATAATTCAATATCCTTCTCCTTGGTGAATACCGAAGAAAATAAATTGTTCAATATCTCCCCCATCTCTTTTGGCTCTGCAGATAGCTGTCCACTCTGACTCTCTAATGGACCAATTTTATCCCTCGTTATCCTTTTGATATTAATATAGCTGTAGAAACCCTTTGGATTTACTTTCACCTTACTTGCCAAAGCAACCTCATATCTTCTTTTAGCTTTTCTAATTTCTTTCTTACGATTCTTTTTACATTCTTTATACTCCTCAAGCACCTCATTTACTCCATGCTGCCTATAACTATTGTAGATCTCCCTCTTTTTCCGAACCAAGTGTCCAATTTCCCTTGAAAACCATGGCTCTTTCCAATAGGTGCAGGAGAAGGCCATTCGGCCCTTCGAGTCAGGATGGCTTTGTCCACAACAGGTTTTAGGGATTTGATTTTGTTTTTTTGAGTTGACAAAGATGATAGATGACTTTAGGGCAGTGGATGTTGTCTACATGGATTTTAGTAAGGCATTTGACAAAGCCTCCCATGGTAGACTAATCCACAAGGAGTCCATGGTGACTTGGGCATTTTGATTCACAATTGTCTTACTCAAAGAAGGCAGAGAAGTGTTGAGGAAGGGAATTATTCTGGCGGGAGGTATGTGGCCAGCGGAGTTCCTCTGTTGTTTGTAATGTATATGAACGATGGACGTAAATGTAAATGGGTTGATTAGTAAGTTTGTAGATAACCTACAACTGCTGGAGTTGTGGACAGTGAGGAAGACAGTCAAAGTAAAAGTGGGATATAGATCAGTTACAGAAATGGGTGGAGAAAAGGCAGATGGACTTTAATCCGAGCAAGTGTGAGATGTTGCACTTTGTGAGGCCGGATGTAAGGGGAAGGTATACAGCTGATGGCAGAATCCTTAACACCATTGATGTAGTGAGGAATGGTAGGGCCGACACAAATAGATTGAGTGGTAAAGAAGGTGTATTTATGCTTACCTTCATTGGTCATTACATTGAGTATAAAAATCAGGATGTCATCTTGGAGCACTATCAGTCACTGGTTGGGTCACATTTGGAGTATTGTGCGCAGTTCTGGTTGGCCCATGGCAGAAAGAATGTAGAGGCTTTGGGGAAGGTCCAGAAAAACATTAGACAGGATAAAGGGCCTGTCCCACTGTACGAGGTAATTCAAGAGTTCTCCCGAGTTCCCCCTTGATTCGAGCTTGTGTAATGTACGTAGCAGACACCTAGGTGTTTGTGGATGTCTCGTAGCGGCTCGTAGGAGTAACGGTAGGTACTCGGGAAATCCGGTAAACTCATGCCTTTTTTCAACACTGTGAAAAATGTCCACGAGTGAAAAAATACTCTTGATGAAAGCAATTGTTACTTTTTACTCGTACGAGCCCCTACGTACCCGCTAAGTACATTACACAAGCTCGAATCAGGGGAGAACTCGGGAGAGCTCTTGAATTACCTCGTACAGTGGGACGGGCCCTTTAGCTACAGGGAGAGACTGTTGGAACGGACTTGGGTTGTTTTCCCAGGAACGCTGGAGGTTGCGGGGAGACCTGGCATACGTATATAACAATCTGCGAGGCATAGATGGGGTAGACAGTCAGAACCTTTGTCGCAGGGTGGGAATGTCATACACTCGATGCTAAAGATTTTAGAGGGGAAACATTTAGAGGAGATGAGCATGCCAATTCTTTTTATACAAACATGCCTGGAATGCACTGCCAGGGATCGTGGTGTTGGAGGCAGGTATGATTGTGGCTTTTAAGAGTCTTTAGATAGGCATATTAATATCCAGGGAATTCAGGGTATGGATCATGTTTAAGCAGAGGTGATTAGTTTAACAGCATCATGCTTGGCATGGACATTGTGGGCTGAAGGGCCTGTTTAGATGCAGTTCTGTTCTATTTGTCTGTTGAAAAGGTACATACGCTAATATTGCCCATAATTAAAATTGCCCTTTTTGTTGTTGTACAGGGCATGTGGCAATCAATAAGTTGCACAACAAAGTTCTGTGAACATTAAATGAGACGGACATTGAGCTGATCTTTGTGCCAATGCAGCTTGAGATGGGAGTTTGCCTAAAAGATTATTTTAACTTGTTCTAAGTATGTAGGTAGTTACTAATTGAGTCCATGGGCTTTGTATTTAATAGGTCTGCTTGGGGCTTGGGCTGTGCAGAATACTCACTTTTTGTAAAGTCGGGCTGGTGTGGCCTAAATGTAAATTTCTCTGCCAAAGGCTGGAAGATAGAATATTCAGTATATAGAATAACTTGGAAAGAATAAAAAAAAATGTCTGTGAACCTGCAAATTATTTATTTTGATTTTATTTATTTATTTATTTATGTATACACATTTGATAGTCTGCTTTTTACCATTCCTTTTAACTATGTTTCATAGATTGGAGGGTTTGATTTGTGGAGATTTTCTGGAGACTGGATGGAATATGTAGATCACTAATGTTAATTTCTCTTCCAGATTATTATATTTATCTGCTATGGGGCCATGCTGAACAAGTGGGTTCTGCAGACTTACCACCCAGACTACATAAAGAGTCCGCTGGTCTACCATCCGGGACATCGAGCTCACGTCTGGCGGTTCTTCACCTACATGTTCATGCATGCTGGGTAGGTCGGACAAATGTTACATGCCTTCGATTGATTGTGTGAGACCCAGTAAGATCCTGATAACGTTGATAGCCAGAGGAATGGAATGCTGGAGCAAAAGTGCCGGGCACATTGTCCCTCATTTAAAAGATGTTCCACCCTGCAAGTGTGTGCGGGCATCCATCTCATGCGCTGTCTACCTTCCCCTGTGGCCACAGATATCCGCACTCTTTCTTGCTGCCCTATCTTCTGCGGGCATAAAGGCAGCTACACTAGCCTTGTGTTGCTAGAGGAAGCTTGTGCAGAATTCCCTGATTGTCCCGCAGCTCCAGAAATAACTAGCAGAAAGACAGGGGCTCCCCTGGGCTGGGAATGACCTGACTTACAAAAATCTGACTTTACACAAATGCTGCAATACATTTTAAAGATTTGTTTCAAGCTGATAAAGAGAATAATATTTAATGGATTAATTAATGGCTGGATACAGTACATAGTACAATTAGTTTAATTATAGGTTGCATTCAGGTGTTTACTCGATGAAATGAATGAGTGATCCAATGCAAGTAGCCATAGAAAATGGATGTTACTGACTTCTGGAGAAATTGGCCGAGGGGCAGTTCCCAGAAACAGAATGTTTAAGTAAACCAAGGATTGCCTGTACAGGGTATTCATCCACAGAACTGAGTGCAGAGAGAATTATATGCAAAATCCCATCCACAAAGCTGTAAATTGTTATCAGTACAGATAATTCTACAAGCCAATGCTGGCTTTTTGCAAGAGCAATCCTGTTAGTCCCATTTCATTGTTATTCCTCTGCAAATGTCTATTTGAAATCCATGATTGAAGCTAGTTGCACCAACTAACGACATGGTGCTTTCAATTCAGGTCTGATAGATGGAAAAAAAGGTTTTCCTTGTTCATAACTTCATAGGAGCAGAATTAGGGCATTAAGCCCGTCGAGTCTACTCTGCCACTCAATCGTGGCTGATCTATCTTTCTCTCTCAACCCCATTCTCTTGTCTGCTCTCCATTAACCTTTGACACCCTTACTAATCAAGAAGCTGTCAATCTCAACTTTAAAATTACCCAATAACAAGACCTCCACAGCCACCTGTGGCAATGAATTCTACATCCACTCTGTCCAGGCCATTCACTATTTGGTAAGCTTCAATGAGATCCCCCGCAAATCCTTCTCAATTCCAGTGAGTACAGGCCCAGATCCATCGAACGCTCATCATATGCAAACTCACTCACCCCTGGGACCATTCTCGTAAACCTCTTCTGGACCCTCTCCAGTGCCAGGTATGTGGCCTACAACTGCTCGCAATATTCCAATTGCGGTCAAACCAGTGCCTAGTAAAACCTCAGCATTACATCCCTGCTTTTATTCTAGCCCTCTCGAAATGAACGGTAACATTGCATTTGCCTTCCTTATTACAAATTCAGCTTGTAAATTAACCATTTGGGAATTCTGCCCCAGCATTCCCAATGTACTTTTGCACTTGTTAGTGTTTTGTTGGTCACTTTAAGCATTTGTTTTCTCATTAATGACTTTCCACCAATTTGAACAATTTCTTTGCCACGACCTGGTTTTGAACACTCCTTCCAAATTTCTTCTCAATCTTCCTTCTCCAAGGAGAGCAACTCCTGCTTCTCCCGCCTGTCTGTATAACACGTCCTACATCCTGCCACCATTCTCTTAGCACTCCTTAATTTTCTTCCCTTCATTTGCTTCCATAATTATAGTGGCCAGGATTGGGCACAACAACCTAATTGGAAGTGAAGCAGTGCTTTAGAGAAGCTCAATACACTTCTTCTTCTTGCGTATGGCATGCAATACAATATTTATTGTCATTTGAACCTCAGTGAGGCTCAAACGAAACTCTATTTCTACAGCCATACAAACAAAAATGATTACTACTAGACACACAACCTATTTAATTCACACAAACATCCATCACAGTGAACCTCCTCCTCACTGTGATGGAAGGCAAAGTATTTTCTCTCCCCTGCTCTCCATTTTTCTCCCGATGTTGAAGCCCGATGTTGAAGCCCCAGGGGGGCGATGGTAAGTCCTAAAGTTGTAGGATGCACAGCTTAAAGTTGTATGACAACTTGTTCTATTTGATCTTATTTGATTGTGCACGCCGGGTTGATTGCATTCGTCGAAACAGGGTGGACCACGTGAAGGTTGCAATCTCCCACCCCCTCAATACACTTTATTCTTGGACATCCTGCGCATCATCTTAGATTCATAGTGTAATCTCTGAGTATCTTAAAACTGTCTCAACCTCTCCGGCCGCTTTCTAATATTCAGGTATAATTTAGCTTGGTCTCTCTGTTTGTTTACTTTCATTTAGTATAAGGAAAAACTTTTTCACACAGAGAGATGAGGAAAAACATTTTTACCCAGAGAGTTGTGAATCTGTGGAATTCTCTGCCACTGGAGGCCAATTCACTGGATGTTTTCAAGAGAGAGTTAGATTTAGCTCTTAGGGCTAATGGAAACAAGGGATACGGAGAGAAAACAGGAACGGGGTACTGATTTTGGATGATCAGCCGTGATCATATTGAATTGCGGTGCAGGCTCGAAGGGCCGAATGGCCTACTCCTGCACCTATTTTCTATGTCTATGTTTTCTAACTGTACCCATTCCATTTTTTCGTTTCTTCCTATCTAAATGTTAATTTCACACTAATGGGCCTTTCCCACTTAGGCGACTTTTTAGGCGACTGCAGGAGACTCTGCGATCGCCACATGGTCGCCACATGTTCACAGGTGGTTGCCGGGGAGTCGCCTTCATGGTCATGAAGGGTTCCTGCACTCTGGGAACTAGTCGCGGCCTCATTATGGTCGCCGTGAATTTTTCAACATGTTGGAAAATTAGCGGCGACTAGAATAAAGCCGCCATGGAGAGTAGCGAGAGGAATCGTGCCGTAGGTGGGTCACCAGGAGGTCCTGGTGGGTTGCCAGGAGGTCGAAGGTTCTCGTAGGTTGTAGCCGGTGCTGACCGGTGAGTTTCATTGGCTCATTGGGGGAAAAAAAACGTAAGCAGTAGTTTTCAGAACTAAGGAAAACCGAACAGTAATGTTAAATGTCCACCGAATTTCACAGCCGTGTATCTCTCGCTTCTTAAACGTTGTGTCCGCTCCTTCTTCCCCCTTCTCGACCCCCCTCTCACCCCCCTCCTCTCTCCCCCACTCTCCCCCCCCCCCCCACTCCCCCCCTCTTTTAAAGGACTTACCTTACACTGTGCTTTAGCCGTCTTAATTGTAGCGCCAACCTTCCTGTTCATCGGGTATCACCTTGGCCTTGCACCGCGAATTTCACCCAGACAGCGCTCCCCCCGCTTGCCCTGTCCCCCACCTGCATAACGGGTTGGTGAAGGAAGCGATGTGTGTGTGTGTGTGTGTGTGTGTGTGTGTGTGTGTGTGTGTGTGTGTGTGTGTTCCACTCTGACAGGCGCCGTTCCAGTTGCCGGATTTTCAGGCGACTACCAGCAACTTGACAGTCGCTGGCAGTCGCCTGAAAAATCGCCTAAGTGGGACAGGCCCATTAGTGTGTTAAATTTTATCTGTGCATTCTAACAACATTTTTGAAGTTTATCACTATCTTCCTCACTGTTTAGCAAATGTCCAATTTTGTATCATATACGATTGGCATTGGTCCAAGTCATTAATCTGTACCAAGAAAAGCTATCGATCTGGACCAATCCCTAGGGAATGCCACTATGTACCACCTACTGGTACACGTGACAATAAACTAAACTGAATTAAACTACCAGTCCAGTAAACAATTATTCACCATTACTCTCTATTTCTTCACCCTCAGCCAATGTCATATCTACTTTGTCATTCCTCCTTCATTCCTCGGTCTTCAATTTTTCTGACAAGCATATAATATGTCAAGCGCCTGATGAAAGCCGATGCACACAGCTTCAACTATCTCTATTACCTCATGAAAAAAACATTTACGTTGGATAAATACAATTTGTCTTTAACAAATTTGTGCTGACTTTTCTGTATTGATCCACACTTGTCCAAGTGGCTGTTAATTTTGCCCAGGATGATTGTCTCGAGCTGCTTTTGCATTGCCAAGGTTAAGCTGACTAGCCTGCATTCGCTGTGCTTATCCTTGCAACCTTTATTTGATCAAGATAACAATATGGGAGTGATGAATCAATTAGGGACACAGAGTAACAATCATCATTGCGTTGGAAGATTTAGATTTAAAAAAAGATTGGGAACAATCTACAGTATAGTACTTATCTGGGGGAAGGCTTATTTAAGAAGATTAAAACGCTTATAAGGAAGTTTTATATGTGCTCTGATTCTGTGAAGTGTTCCCTGTTCAGAACCTACATCACACCGTTATATACTGCTCAATTGTGGTCTAATTATAAGAAAAAGAGTATGCAGAGGCTTAAGGTTACATACAATGATGCAATGAGGTTGCTAATTCGTGTCCCTAGGTAGGTGGCATAGTGCCAGTCAATTGTTTGTGTCCACTAGAGTGCCAACCTGTGAGGCACTCTTAAGACAGCTGATGTTTAGTTTTATGTGTCGCCTGGACAAATCAGAGAACCACATAATTGAAGCCCTAGTCAGCCCTCTGAAAAGCTGCTATAGATTCACTTCTAGGCTAAGACGGCATTGGTGCAATAGCTTATATATATTTTAGGCTAATGTGCAATTTTTTTTATGTATCTTTGTAATTCTTTGTACTGTTTGATGTGTTATATGGACCTGTATGAAATAAAGCTTTAATAATAATAATAATATATGGCAGGATGAATTGGATTGAAAGATTGGCAGGCAAAAATCTAATCTGACCTTTAAATAGATGATTGTTCATGCACAATGGAGATGCATTCTTACAAGGGGGAATGGTAAATCAACAGCAAACTGAGCGCTGTGGATGATGAATGAGCAAGCAAATGCAATGAAGCAGGGAAAAAGGGTGTATGGCAGATGTCAGGTTGATAATACGTGAGAGTCAGACTGAATAGAGAAATATTAGAACAGAAGTGGGAAAGGAAATAGGAGATGCAAAGAGCGATTATGAGAACAGACTGACAGCTAAGATAAAGGAGAATCCAAAAGTTGTAAATAGGCACATTAGTCGTAAATAAGGGGCATGGACAATTAGGGGGGGACAGGCACAATACACAGTAGAGCTTCCTTGCACTTTCCATTATCAGAGTATGAAGATGCTACTGAAGTTACAAAAACTGGTGTCACTGAGATATCAGATGAGCTGATATTTTCAAATGCTTTCCCTCTCATTTTCTGGTTCATCATATATGGAGCTTTGCTTGTTGAAAACACATAATCCTCCGAAATTTCCGCCATCTCCAATGGGATCCCACCACTAGCCACATTTTCCCATCTCCACCCCTTTCCGCCATCCGCAGAGCCCATTGCCTCTGCAACTCCCTGGTTAACCCATCCCTTCCCACCCAAACCACCCCCTCCCCAGGTACCTTCCCCTGCAACCTCAGAAGATGCAACACCTGTCACTATACCTCCTCCCTCGACTCTGTCCAGGGACCCCGACAGTCCTTTCAGATTAGACAGAGATTCACTTGCACCTCCTCCAACCTCATCTACTGTATCTGTTGTTCAAGATGTGGACACTTATACATGGGCGAGACCAAGTGCAGAATGGGTGATCGTTTCGCGGAACACCTTCGCTCAGCCCGCGTGAACCAACCTAATCTGGTTGCTGGACACTTTAATTCTCCTTCCCATTTGTACACAGACCTTTCTGTCCTCCGTCTCCTCCACTGTTAGAGTGAGGCTAAACGCAAATTGGAGGAACAGCATCTCATATTTCACTTGGGCAGCTTACAGCCCAGTGGTATGAATATTCATTCGTTGTTCTTTATCACCCCACATCACCATCTTTTATCTCTTGTTTCCCTTATCCCTAACCAGTATGAAGAAGGGTCTCGACCCGAAACGTCGCCCATTCCTTCTCTCCAGAGATGCTGCCTGTCCCGCTGAGTTCCTCCAGCTTTTTGTGTCTATCTTCAGTTTAAACCAGCATCTGCAGTTCCTTCTTACACATTTTGGTTGATATAGTCTCCCTCTTGCAGTAATATATCTAGACGATGTATGATCCTTCACCTATTAAAAGGCTCCTATGTTTTTTACTTTTTTGCCTACTAATATTTCGATTTCACTTTATCAGCAAAATATTGTCAATCGTTTATATGAGCCCTCCCCCTTAAATGTTATATAATAGATTGTTCCTTATCTGTTGCCAGAGCCAATCTAAACTTTACAACCATTATGTAAATGTATCCCCAGTGTCATGTCATTTCATACAGCTAGATCCAGCAATGGGAATCTCCTTTGAGTCAGAAACAGACTGGCCAAGAAAGTTCTGAGCATGGAGCAACATTCCTCCCACTTTTTTTTCACTGTACCTCAGTACACGTGACAATAAACTAAACTGAACTCCACTACCACTAAACTTCTGCTCTCATCACCTCTCCTCCTGAGAGAGCAGAGAGAGCTGAGGGAGCAGAGATTTAGTAGAGCGGCACGGTGGTGCAGAGGTAGAGTTGTTGACTTGCAGCACTTATTGCGTTGGAGACACGGGTTCGATCCCGACCGGGTCCTGTCTGTACGTTCTGGAGTTTGTACGTTCTCCCCGTGACCTGCGTGGGTTTTCTCCGAGATCTTCGGTTCCCTCCCACTCTCCATAGACGTACAGGTTTGTAGGTTAAATTGCTTGGTAAATGTAAAAAAATTGTCCCTAGTGGGTGTAGGATAGTGTTAATATGCAGGGATCACTGGTCAGCGCAGACCCAGTGGGCCAAAGGGCCTGTTTCCATGCTGTATCTCTAAACTAAAACTAAGAAACTAAAAGTGTAAACAGGAGAACCCAGATCAAGGACAGGGTTCTTCTTAATGTCGCCTTTCACTACCTCTGTCATTCCTGCCACTTTCAACATACGCTGCCACCAGATACAATTCCCCTTCTCCCCAACTTCACCACCCCCGAGGGACCAATCCCTTAGCAACTCTCTGGTTTACTCTTCCATTTCCATCACTATCCTCTCTTCTTCGCCCACGCATCTGCCCACGCAGCTACAGTAGATGCAACAACTTCCACTGTTCCAATGATCCCCAATTTAAGTTTGAGGAACAACAATGCATCCTCCAAGGTAGACAAAAGGGCTGGAGAAACTCAGCGGGTGCAGCAGCATCTATGGAGCGAAGGAAATAGGCAACGTTTCGGGCCGAAACCCTTCTTCAGACTGCAATTAGGCATGTCACAATCATTGGTACTTGATCATGAATTGAACAATTTTATTACTATTCATTAATGATGAAAGGCCATCAACCTATAATGTTAACGGTGGCGCAGCGGTAGAGTTGATGCCTTACAGCATTTTCAGCACCAGAGACCCAGGATTGATCCCGACTACGGGTGCTGTCTGTACGCAGTTTGTACGTTCTCGCCGTGACCGCGTGGGGTTTCTCCGAGATCTTCGGTTTCCTCCCACACTCCAAAGACGTGCAGGTTTGTCGGTTAATTGACGGTATAAATGTAAATTGGCCCCAGTATGTGTACGGTAGTGTTAATGTGCGGGGATCACTGGTCGGTGCGGACTCGGTGGGCGGAAGGGCCTGTTTCCGCGCTGTAACTCTGAACTAAACTAAAAATAATTTAAAAACTCCATTCTAATCCCTCCACAGGCATTGCTAACATGTTGGGTGTTTCCAGCATTCTCTGTTATTTCAGATTTCCCGCAGGTGCTAGCTTTTGTATCCCATGGTTCCAGCAGTATTTTGTATCCTTCCTCCGTCTTCATCCGTGTCTTTTCTGTTTACACTCTCCCCCAGATCATTGAGCTGAAATATTACGAGTGGATTACTACTATTATTTGTATTTCCCTGCAATTTTCCATGATTTATTTTTCAATATTCTTCCCATTATAAAATACATTCAGTGGGATGTAATGGCATCTATATTGTTTCTGAGCTCTAACCATATGAATCCAGGCCATTATCTCACAAGACAGCATCTCTCCAACACATCAATATTCTACTTTTCCGCCCCTCTCATACAATTTCCTTCCTTTCTTATCTTTTGCACTCACCGTCCCGATTTACCACGCTTTATGTGTCTACATCTGTGTAAAATAAACTACAGTTTGATCTTCTCGCTTCCTTCTTAGCCATTTGCCATTTAACAATGTACTGGGGTTCTGGGACTATCAGTCTCTCTCAGTCCTTTATTGGCCTTCTCTCTCCTTTTTAAAGTTGCACCCCCTTATCCATTCTCCTGATGGATTGGCCCAAAGCCTTCACAAAGGCATTACTAAACACCCCAACCCCTTGTGGGTTATTGAACCCAGATCTGTTGAGATGAGACACTAAAAGCTGGAGTAACTCTGCGGGTCAAACATATCTGGAGAAAAGAGAATGACGTTTCGCGTTGAAACCCTTCTTCAGACTTGACTTCTTCAGACATTTTGTCTGTTGAGCAGAGGCCTGTCCAGCTTGTGCTAATGACTGGAACCAGGGCTGTAACTTCTATTGTGTAGGAAGGAACTGCAGATGCTGGTTTACACTGAAGATACACCGAAGTATGAAGAAACGTTTTGACTGAAACGTCACCCATTCCTTTGCTGCAGAGTTTTAAGAAAGATCTTAAAATAGATATGTGAAGAGAAAAAGATTAGTTAAAACAAATGTAGGTCCCTTGCAGTCAGAAACAGGTGAATTGATCATGGGGAACGAGGACATGGCAGACCAATTGAATAACTACTTTGGTTCTGTCTTCATAAAGGAAGACATAAATAATCTGCCGGAAATAGCAGGGGACCGGGGGTCAAATGAGATGGAGGAACTGAGTGAAATTCAGGTTAGCTGGGAAGTGGTGTTAGGTAAATTGAATGGATTAAAGGCCGATAAATCCCCAGGGCCAGATAGGCTGCATCCCAGAGTACTTAAGGAAGTAGCCCCAGAAATAGTGGATGCATTAGTGATAATTTTTCTAAACTCTTTAGATTCTGGAGTAGTTCCTGAGGATTGGAGGGTAGCTAATGTAACCCCACTTTTTAAAAAGGGAGGGAGAGAGAAAACGGGGAATTACAGACCAGTTAGTCTAACATCGGTAGTGGGGAAACTGCTAGAATCAGTTATTAAAGATGGGATAGCAGCACATTTGGAAAGTGGTGAAATCATTGGACAAAATCAGCATGGATTTATGAAAGGTAAATCATGTCTGACGAATCTTATAGAATTTTTCGACGATGTAACTAGTAGAGTGGATAAGGGAGAACCAGTGGATGTGTTATATCCAGACTTTCGGAAGGCTTTCGACAAGGTCCCACATAAGAGATTAGTATACAAACTTAAAGCACACGGTATTGGGGGTTCAGTATTGATGTGGATAGAGAACTGGCTGGCAGACAGGAAGCAAAGAGTAGGAGTAAACAGGTCCTTTTCACAATGACAGGCAGTGACTAGTGGGGTACCGCAAGGCTCAGTGCTGGGACCCCAGCTATTTACAATATATATTAATGATTTGGACGAGGGAATTGAATGCAACATCTCCAAGTTTGCGGATAACACGAAGCTGGGGGGCAGTGTTAGCTGTGAGGAGGATGCTAGGAGGCTGCAAGGTGACTTGGATAGGCTGGGTGAGTGGGCAAATGCATGGCAGATGCAGTATAATGTTGATAAATGTGAGGTTATCCACTTTGGTGGCAAAAACAGGAAAGTAGACTATTATCTGAATGGTGGCCGATTAGGAAAAGGGGAGATGCAACGAGACCTGGGTGCCATGGTGCACCAGTCATTAAAAGTAGGCATGCAGGTGCAGCAGGCAGTGAAGAAAGCGAATGGTATGTTAGCATTCATAGCAAAAGGATTTGAATATAGGGGCAGGGAGGTTCTACTGCAGTTGTACAGGGTCTTGGTGAGACCACACCTGGAGTATTGCGTACAGTTTTGGTCTCCTAATCTGAGGAAAGACATTCTTGCCATAGAGGGAGTACAGAGAAGGTTCACCAGACTGATTCCTGGGATGTCAGGACTTTCATATGAAGAAAGACTGGATAGACTCGGCTTGTACTCGCTAGAATTTAGAAGATTGAGGGGGAATCTTATAGAAACTTACAAAATTCTTAAGGGGTTGGACAGGCTAGATGCAGGAAGATTGTTCCCGATGTTGGGGAAGTCCAGAACAAGGGGTCACAGTTTAAGGATAAGGGGGAAATCTTTTAGGACCGAGATGAGGAAAACATTTTTCACACAGAGAGTGGTGAATCTCTGGAATTCTCTGCCACAGAAGGTAGTTGAGGCCAGTTCATTGGCTATATTTACGAGGGAGTTAGATGTGGCCCTTGTGGCTTAAGGGATCAGGGGGGTATGGAGAGAAGGCAGGTCCAGGATACTGAGTTGGATGATCAGCCATGATCATATTGAATGGCGTTGCAGGCTCGAAGGGCCGAATGGCCTACTCCTGCACCTATTTTCTATGTTTCTATGTTTCTATCTCGACCCAAAACATCACCTATTCCTTCTCTCCAGGGATGCTGCCTGTCCCGCTGAGTTACTCCAGCATTTTGTGTCTATCTCTAAATTCTATTTCTGCGAATACAGGCACGAAGCCCAAGTAATAAATTCATTCTATGTCTTAATCTCTTTCCAGCTGCCTAAAATTGCCTGCAGGACCTCATCTGTCTTTGCGCCTGTTTTATTATTGGTCCCACGCTGGTGTAAGTCACTGTGGCAAAATCAGCTCTTGCTCAAGTCTCAGAAACACTTTCTACACTTGTGACACTTTCTTCACTTGTGTTGTCCAGGGCACAAGAAACATTCTGTAATGATCACAGTGCACGCGTGTGCATTTAACAGGATTAAGAACCTCTGGCTTTCCTCAAGCCAACTAAAAGTCACCATCAAGACCATGATGACCTGTATCCAGATTCCCTGAACTGTTTTATTTACTTTCATTAGACACAGCTTGTATTTAATCGATTACTTTACTACAAATAAAGTATTTGATTGTAATAAAAAGGACCTTTAGATCCTGGTTTATCACTCTGGCAATGGAGGAGGCCCAGGACAGAAAGGTCAGTATGGGAATGGGGAAGGGAGTTAAAACAGTTAGCAACTGGGAGATCCTGTAGGCCTTGACGGACTGAGTCTATGTTTGATGTACAGGAGCCCACATCGGGTGTAGTAGATGAGGTGGGAGGAGGTGCATGTGAACTTCTGTCCCACCTAAATGATGTGTTAAATGCGGAGGCTGGTGGGGTGAAAGGTCAGCACCAGGGGAACTCTGTCCTTGTTGCGTCTGGAGGGGGAGAGAGTGCAGAACTATAGGACACAGAGGAGACGTGTGTGAGGGACCAATCTATAACAGAAGGGGGCAAAATCACATTCACTAAAGAATGAGGACATCTCGGGTCAGCTTGTGTGGAAAACCTCATTTTGGGACCAGATGTGGCAGAGATGGAAGAATTGGGAGTAGGGGATAATGTTTCAATTATTCATTCAAGAAAGTATTACCTGGACTGATTTCTAATTTTCTTGAATTTAGCCCATTGTCCTAACTTAGAGAGGAAAATAACTGTACTTCTCATCAGCCAATCAACCAATTTGTGTCTATCTCTGGTCACTCTTGTCAATTTCACTAATTTTTATGTCTATCATATCCATGCAACATATTTCTGATATATAAAATGAAAAATTGTAATTGGTCGGATGGTGTGACATTGGAGTATGTAAAGACTCTGCCCCATTTAACCATCTAAAAGTACCTTGTTCCCACCAGCACATTGGTTCTTCATCATAGAGTCATAGAGTGATACAGTGTGGAAACAGGCCCTTCAGCCCAACTTGCCCACACCAGCTTCTTGCTCCACCCACAACTTGGTCCGCGTTTGGTCCATATCCCTACAAACCTGACCTATCCATGTACCTGTCTAACTGTTTCATAAACATTGGGATAGTCCCTGCCTCAACTACCTCCACTGACAGCTTGTTCCATACACCCACCACCCTTTGGGTGAAAAGGTTACCCCTCAAATTCCTATTAAATCGTTTCCCCTTCACCTTAAACCCATGTCCTCTGATCTTCGATTCACCTACTCTGGGCAAGAGATTGTGCATCTACCCGATCTATTCCTCTCATGATTTCATATACCTCAATAAGATTGTGCCTCATCCTTCTGCGCTCCAAGGAATAAAGTCCCAGCCTATTCAATCCCTCGCTATAGCTCAGACCCTCTGGTCCTGGCAACATAATTGGATGCCATTGCTCATTAAAGAGTATCAAACACAAATGATCCTGAAGGCTAATTATCGTTGTGTGCACCTCTGTAGGTTCCTGAATACACATCATAATAGTAAGATTAAACAAGAACTTACCAGTTTGAAGTTTGATCTGTATTTTATGAGGAGTTACGATGAGGGATTACGTGAAGAACCCGCTCAGTGCACAGGCGCGGCATACTTCCAAGCAGCGGTGTGGAATCACAGATAGACACAGTTATTTGAAGTAAAGATAGTAAAGATAAGGAGACATCAATTTATTAGTTTGATCCATATAATGAGGGTGGGAGCGGAGGGCACGTAATCCCTCATCGTAACTCCTCATAAAATACAGATCAAACTTCAAACTGGTAAGTTCTCGTTTAATCTTACTATTTTACTTCGGAGTCACGTGAGTGACTACGTGAAGATTTCAAAGCTCTGCGATTTCAAACCGTGTAACAGTTTCATTTCACTCACTGCCGAAGTTCTTGAGGGAGGAAGTGTTATCGTAATCAACCAATGAGTCTATTTGTAGAAAAACACAATGGTATTTTTTAAACAATAACAACAAAGAATTAAGTTGCTCCCCTGGGCTTAAATTAAATATTTGCAGTTCGTAAATCTTTACTGCAAATAAACCAGGTTTTGCCAACGGCTTATTATAAAATTTCTGAACGGTCTTTTCCCCCCCACCATCCTGCTGTAGCCAGGATGTGGTCTATAGGCATGTCCATTCTTTAGCCGTCGACATGGATGCTGTCCTGGTGGAATAAAATTTGTACATGTTAGTGTTTATCCCAGCAGTTTCTAGCACCTGCTTGAGCCATCTCGCAATGGTTTGGCTCGTCACCCGACCATAAGGTTTTTGTGACTGACCCACAAGGCTTTTCATCTCCCTCGTATATTTTGGTTGTGTCTATGTAGGATAGTAGGTGAGTCATGGCACATAACCGTGGTTCTGGTGGGTAAGCTACGACTGGATTAGGTGTTCCTGGTCTGCTCTGTTTGATCAGTCGCTGAATAACGACAGATCTGGTCTGGAGCTGTGATCATGTTGTCCAGTCGCAATAGGTGTAGTGACTGGACCCTCTGAGCGGATACAAGTGCCATCAACATGAGCGTCTTTAGTGTAGCTTGCTCGAGGCCGGGGGATCTGGCTGGTGGCCATTCCCTGAGATATGTCAGGACCACACTGATATCCCAAATATGGGTATACCTGGGCTTAGGGCTTGATATTGTAAATGCCCTTCATCAGTTTTACCACCAGTGGATGGGATCCCATCGCCTGTTGTCCTGGCGCTGGTTGTTGATGGCACTGTAGCTGATCCCTACATCGTGGTGTAGATAGGCCAGGAACTCCAGTATGTTGGTGGCTGTAGCTGTTGCGTATGTCATCCCTGTTTCCTGGCAGTATTTCTCCCTTTTTTGATGCTGGTTAAGTACTGCCTCTGGTGGATGTTCGAAGGGATGCGGACATGGTGATGGTTTGTTTGGACAATCCCAGTTCCAGGTAAGGTCTGTTCAAACTTGCAACCCAGGCGTTTAATTTTCTCATGGCATGGGTGTTTAGCTTACCTGGTAGGTAAGTAGCTGATAGCCAAATATGTCTTTTGACACACCATTGCCAAATCATGTTGACCAATTTGTCGCATGACAATGATTTTATGCCACCCATATGGTTAATATAAGCCATCACCGTAGTATTTATCAATTTGTAACCGAACATGCAAGTGCTGCATATTAGATACATATGCTTTTAAACCATAAAAGGCGCCCAACATCTCTAGATAGTTAATGCCTAGTGTAAGTAGTAATGATGACTCTAGGTTAGTCCATCTACCACCTGTGCTGGATATGGAGTTAGTCGCTCCCCAGCCTTGAGCACTGGCATCTGTTTTAGTAACTAAAGTAGGGTTAGTGATAAAGATAGGGCTGAAACTATGCCAAACGTTTTCTGCCCACCACTGTAGCTCTGATATTGCTTCAGTGGGTAAGTTCATGACACGATCATAGTGACCTGTATGTCGTTTTATTGCCTGTACCTTTGCTCTCTGTAAATTTTTTGATAGTGCAAAGGTCCGAATTGAGTAGCCGGAAATGCTGCTACCATTTTCCCAATTACTCTTGCTACTTGTCGAATATCCTTTGGAATTCAGTTGTTTGGCAGTAACATATGTCTCCATTTTGAAATGTATATACTTAACAAATTTGTTTAGTGATGTTAAGTCAATGATGATGCGACAGCCACCATTTTTTTTTTTTTTTTTTTTTTGGTTTTAGTGAATATATTCGATACAAATTCCAAAGGTTCATGTTTGGTCTTTTCGATGACCCCCTTTGTGATAAGTCTCACCAGTTCAGCTTGTCCCTCACGTTTCTCTTTGACGGAGGGAGAAATACCCTTTGGGGCCATTGTTGAACTGGCGGCGTTTTTTCTGACATGAATTGTATTTTATATCCACTATGCTTCAAACCGGTGCAATCTACCTCCTGTTAGTATTAAGCCTTCACCTCCCAAAAGGTGATAGGAACCAGACCCACCTACCTCCATGGTTACGGGTATTTCCTCTGATTCCCTTTGGTCGGCTTGCGAGGTGTCTGATGTGGAGTGTTTGTTGGGGGTTGGCGCATTTTCCATGGGGTCCGCTCTGGGCCCTGGTCTAAAAAAGACTTACGGTGAAAGTAAGCGGACCCCGAGCTTTCACCAGTGTTGAATGGTGGATGTTTACTGGTGGATGCGGCGGGGTGCTGCCACTTGGTGGTGTGTGTTTTCAGTTTGCTCGTTTTATACCCTGCCTTCCCGAAGAGCAGCCTGTCTGGCTTATCGGCTGGTGTTTTACACAGCCCGGCAAATCGAGGACTGATGGCAGGTTTGATGATTTCTTTCCGCAGATTATTAATTTCAAACTGCGTGTTACACAACAATGCGAGTGTATCCTGTTGATTGGTGGTCATCTCGGTGTTGTTTATAGAATGAGCAAACGAAGTGATGCCTGCTGTCAATAGTCGGAGTATCCGCTGCAGCTTTAGCTCGTGGTGCCGGATGGTTGCCCCAATGTGTCCCCAGATTTGGCTGTTCACCGCTGGTACTTTTTAGAGGTTCACAGTTCTCCGGCGCCGTATAGTATCTAAAGCTTCATTAATCACCTGCCCCTGCAGAGCTCTGTTGGAAAGGTGATTGATACTTGCCGCTAGTTTGGCCTCTAGCGGTTCCCCTGCACAGGGTTTTGACACGTAGCGGCCCACTGCACCAAGCAGCTGTTCCTGCTCCTGCACCCCCTGCATACTCCCGAAATCTTCAGCCATAACCCCTTGTTCTGGACCAGCCCAGTCCTGGTCCCCAAAGCTATCCTCTGGAAAGGAGGATGCAATGGACAGTGCAGGAGGCACTGTAGAGGGAGTGCCTGACCTCCCTCTGCAAGAGCTCCCCTCCCGGGGTGCACCTTGCTGGAGCACCTGCTCCAAGAGCCGCTCCATGCGGCTCAGGCGGCTGTCCCTCTCCCTCCTGGGTGGAGAGACGTCCCCGTCCGACTAGTCGGATGCCACCGGCCGTTTGCTCTTCCGTTTGGCTTTGCCTCCAGCCCGCTGTTCAGATATTAGCGGAGCTGGACTCGGCTCGGTGTCGGGGATAGCGGAACGCCCGGATAGCGCTCCTACCGCCTGTTGCTGCCCCCCCTTCTCCTCTTGCGGAGTTGGACGGGGGCAGATTTCGAAAGTCTTGTTTTTTCTTTTCGCGAGAGCGCTCTTTCTGCGCATCTCGCTGGAGCTGCTCCAATAGCTGTTGGATGCAGCTCAGGCGGCTGTCTCTCCTCCATTTAGGTGGAGACATGTCCCCGTCCGACGAATCGGACGCCACCGGCCGGATGCCTGTTCGGATGGCTAGATATCCAGCCCGCAGTTCAGGCACTAGCGGGACTGGGCTCGGCGCGGTGATGGGAATAGGTTCCTACCGCGCCCGGTTCCTACCGCCTTCTTCTGGAGCTTTTGCTTGTAGATGCGAGAGCGCCCCTCAAGCAGCGCGTCTCGCAGGCTCCTGCTCCGTGAGCCGCTCCAGCGGCTCAGGCGGCTCTCTCTCCCCCCGTGCGGGTGGAGAGACGTCCCGTCCCAATCGGGAACGCCTGCCGGATGCCTCTCGAGTGGCTATGCATCCAGCCCGCTGCTCAGGTACCAGCGGGCTGGCCTCGGCACGGTGTCGGGGAATTACGGAACACCGGGTCGCTCCTACCACCTGTTGCTGCCCCCCTCCCCCCCGACGGGAAACCGTTCCTCCTTGAACGGGGGACAGTTTTGTTCCAGAGCCTTTTTCTCTGCCTGTAAAAAACACAAGCAGAAAAAAGGCTCACCTGTAAAAGAAAACCCGACCTCAGGGTACTCACCTGACGGTCCGGTTCATCCTGTAACGGGACAGCCTAACTCCCGTTGCGGCCGCTGTTGCACTGCTGGCGTAATGCCGCGCCTGCGCACTGAGCGGGTTCTTCACGTAGTCACTCACGTGACTCCGAAGTAAAATTAGCTTTCAGATGATACTCTAGAGCAGTGGTTCCCAACCTTTTTTAGTTCATGGCCCCCTTGGGCTCTTTAATTTTTCTGTGGCCCCCCCTGACATTATTAGCGGAAAAAACGTGGCTCCCTTCATTGAACCTGTGGCCCCCCCTAAATCCCCAAATTTTTCTGTGGCCCCCCTGAAATTTGCCATGGCCCCAGGTTGGGAATCACTGCTCTAGAGCAGCATTTCTCAACCTTTTTACCCTTGTGGAACCCTTGAAGTAATCTCAGGGATCCTCTACATAAAAATGATTATATATCTTTATTAATCTCTTTCTTTCTCTTTCATAAACTTAAAGTTCACAAGGCAAACATAATATATTTTTCTGATAACTGGTTTAAGCAAAAAATAACTTACTTTTTTCTCAAGTTTATTGACAATGCAAAAAAAAAACTGAATTCAAACTGCTTGTTCAAAACTGAAGCAAATAAAGGCAAACAGAAGAACTAACCTTGGAGGAGAGAGAGAGAGAGAGAGAGAGAGAGAGAGAGAGAGAGAGAGAGAAAACAACACACATAAACCTTTCATAAACTAACAAAAATATACACAAATAAACTTGTGATAAACTAACAAAAATAAACATAAACATGCTTACATTTTTTAAATTCATATAACATTCCTAAATGATAGGTAAAAATTACTAAATAACTTGGGTGAATGAGGGACTGTACCTGGACGCCAGGAAGCACAGACACGACTGAAGGAGACCGTGCATGCGTCTGTACTCGAGTGAGTCACTTGATGATACACGAATCCGTCACGTACAGCTCCTGTCCACTGACCACTAAAGGCCATTTCACACTGGCGCCGTAGAAACATCATTAAATATGACGTCGCTGAATATGCCGTACGTGTATAATAAAATTACGAATATGAAATTAGGCTAATCATATGTAAATGCATTTTGGGTCATTTTGGTATGACTCAAAATTGCATTTACATATGATTAGCTTATTTATCACTATTTCTCTCGGATCCCCTAGCGACCTCTCGCGGAACCCTCGTGTTCCTGGGAACCCCGGCTGAGAAACACTGCTCTAGGGCACACATAAATACTGTGATCCACATTAGAATTTCTAAGCTGTTCTTATATAAATAAATAAACGACCACTCACATTGCAGAAGCTGATCTGAATACAAAACCCAGCTGCAATTTTACATCAACACTCAGGGGGGGGCATGAAGGTGAATGTTCCTTTTGATTTATAACACCTCTGACATTTTTTGCCTTGCCAAATGTATACGTGTAAAGAAACATGCAGAGTAAATGTAAGGTTCAATGCGTAGGAAGGAACTGCAGATGCTGGTTTAAACTGAAGATAGACACAAAAAGCTGGAGTAACTCAGCAGGTCGGGCAGCATCTCTGGAGAATAAAAATGGGTGATGTTTCAGGTCGAGACCCTTCTTCAGACAGAGTCGGGGAAAGGGAAAGTTTCCTTGAGTTACTCCAGCTTTATGTGTCGATCTTCGGTTTAAACCAGAATCTGCAGTTCCTTCCTACACATTTCGTCTGTTTCTCTGCAAAATCTCCTCAAGGTATGTCTACTTTGAAGAAGTTCTCCTCCTCTCTCCGACAAGAGTTCAGCAACATCCTCTTTCGCTGTTCCCCCTCTGTGATTCCTCCGTTTCCCTTTCACCTGACTCTCAGTCTGAAGAAGGGTTTCAACTTGAAACGTCACCTAATCCTTTTCTCCAGAGGTGCTGCCTGTCCCGCTGAGTTACTCCAGCTTTTTGTGTCTACCTAAGATTCAATGCGTTGAGTTCAATGCACTAGTTAATTGTTTGAAGGCATATAGATAGCTTTAATGTGTATTAAATGGAGCGGGCATGTAGAGTGATAAACATTGTGCAGTTTAGAGAGAATCAATCTACCAGTGAGAAAAAGGTGATACATATGAGGACAAAAACCCCCGGTGCATTCGAGGTGAAATATTTGAGGAATTTACTGGAGGTTTCATATGTGAGGAATTCTTCCCATTCAGTCAAATCCATAATGTGTTACTTTAAGGACCAAGTAATGATAGATTGTGACATTGACAGTTTGTAATTGAAAATCCTTCTGCTGCCAGTGGTTGAAACAACTTCACAATGTATCTGTGATTTACAGGAGCTCCATTGGAAGCTTGTCTTTCTTTTGAGGAGAGAAATACTGTCAAACGTACCTTGTGTCTGCTTTCAAGCAATTACGCTGTACGTTATAAAATCGACAGTTACAAAGACATATTATTGGCAGGAATTTTGCAGAGAAATAATGTCCATTGTTAATAACAAATGGGAAAAACCTTGTGGCGCCGACGGACGAAAAGCTGAAGCAAAGACGTGGAAGCCAAATAACCGAATGGAAACGAAGCCGAAACGCCAACTAACCGAAAGGATGGGATGCCTAAATGTAAACTAACCGAAAGGGCGGGATGCCTAAAAGCCAACCAACCGAAAGGCTGCATCACCTACAAGCAAACTCACCGAATGGCCGCTCTGCCGAAACGCCACCTACCCAAAAGGCGGCGTCGCCTACACGCCAAAGGACCGACTGCCGCTCAACAGAAAAGTCAAATAACGGACTTGACGTTGCCGGGGGGCAGGACTTGTCAGTGATTGGTCCAGACCACAGTGTCCATCGCATCACTGTGGAGGGATGAACATTGTCCCACACCTCTGCTCCACCCGACCCACAGCCGCGGGAGAGTGGGGGTTGTCCCGGGGGATGCGCACCTTCGGCCGCTTACAACTTGGTGCTTGGGTTCAGATTGCCCAGTCACATATGGCTTGTGTGGGAAAATGAACCCCACGCTCCCGTCTCCCCCTTCTCTCTCCCCTCTTCTCTCTCTCCCCCCTCTCTTTCTCCCCCCTCTCTTTCTCCCTTCTCTCTCTCTCTCTCTCTCTCTCTCTCTCCCTCTTCTCTCTCTCCCCCTCCACTCTCTCTCCCTTCTCTCTCTCCCCCTCCACTCTCTCTCCTCCTCTCTCTCCCCCTCCTCTCTCTCCCCCCTCTCTCTCCTCCTCTCTCTCTCCCCTTCTCTCTTTCTCTCCCCTCTTCTCTTTCCTAGACCCAAGCCATAGGTCACTGGGCAATCTGAGCCCAAGCACCAAGTTGTAAGCGGCCGAAGGTGCGCATCCCTCGGGACAGCCCCCACTCTCCATCGGAACGCACACAGCAAGCTCCCACGCACAAAACACCAGAATCTGTACACTGTTTTAACTGAAGATGGACAGAAAAAGCTGGAGTAACTCAGCGGAACTGCAACATCTCTGGAGAGAAGGAATGGGTGACGTTTCGTATCGAGACCATTCTTCAGATCTGAAGACTGAGTCTGCAGAGTCTCGAACCGAAACGCCACCCATTCCTTCTCTCCAGAGATGCTGTCTGTCCCACCGAGTCACTCCAGCTTTTTGTGTCTACATTTGCTGTCAGTGCCAGTTTTCTCAACTTCCATAGCAGCTCTGCGTAAGTGGGGGAGAGAGAGAAGGGGGGGAGAGAGAGGAGGGAGGGGGGGAAGGGAGAGGGAGAGAGGGGGGGGGAGAGAGAAGGGAGAGAGAGAAGGGAGATAGAGAGAGAGAAAAGGGGAGAGAAAGAGAGAAGGGGAGAGAGAGAAGGGAGAGAGAGAGGGGGGGAGAGAGAGAAAAGGGGAGAGAAAGAGAGAAGGGGAGAGAGAGAAGGGAGAGAGAGAGGAGGGAAGAGAGAATGGGGAGAGAGAGAAGGGAGAGTGAGGGAGAGAGAGAGAGGGGAAGAGAGAGAAGAGGGGAGAAAAGAGAGAAGGGGAGAGAGAAAAGGGAGTTAGAAGGGGGGAGAGAGGTGGGGGAGAGAGGAGGAGAGAGAAGAGGGGAGAGAAAGAGAGGAGGGGAGAGATAAGGGAGAGAGAGGGGAGAGAGAGGAGGGGGAGAGAGGAGGAGAGAGAGAAGAGGAAAGAGAGAAGGGAGAGAGAGGGGAGAGAGAGAGAGGGGGGCGAGAGCGAAGAGGGGAGAGAAAGAGAAGGGGAGAGAGAGAATGGAGGGAGAGGGGGAGAGAGAGGAGGAGAGTGAGAAGGCGGAGAGGGAAAAGGGAGAGAGAGGGGGAGAGAGAGGGGAGGGGGAAAGAGAGAAGGGAGGAGAGAGAGAAGGGATAGAGAGAGGGGGAGAGAGAGAAGGGGGAGACGGGAGCGTGGGGGTCATTTCCCCACACAAACCATAGGTGACTGGGCAATCTGAACCCAAGCACCAAGTTGTAAGCGGCCGAAGGTGTGCATCCCTCGGGACAACCCCCACTCTCCCATGGCCACCCGCCTCGGGCTGTGGGTCGGGTGGAGCAGAGGTGTCTGGACCAATCGCTGACAAGCCCCACCCCCCGACAATGTCATGTCCGTTATTTGACTTTTCTGTTGAGCGGTTGGCCTGTAGGCAACGCCGCCTTTCGGGTAGTTAGCGTTTCGGCAGAGCGGCCATTCGCTGAGTTTGTTTTTAGGCGGCGACGCAGCCTTTTGGTTAGTTGGCTTTTAGGCATCCCACCCTTTCGGTTAGTTGGCGTATCGGCTTAGTTTCCATTCGGTTATTTGGCGTTTTGACTTCATTTCCATTTGGTTATTTGGCTTCCACTTCTTTGCTTCGGCTTCTCCTCCATCGGCGCCACGTCCGGGTACCGGGAAAAACCGAAGTCTACAGGTCCCACCAAATTTTGCATTCCTTAATTCGGGCTTGGTTTTGTGACTAAATTCCTCAATATGTATTCCCATGATATCATCTTCTGCATTGTGTTTGGTAGTTTACCCCTCAGGAATATCTTACACAAAAACAGCTTTTAACTTGTAACTGATTTAACGAAAGCATGGACCAACCTATCCGTACTCCATGTTGATCTGTCTGATTGCATTTTAAATTAGAATCAGCAAGACAAGTGGCCAAGCTGGTGTGCTCCTCCATACATGGACACAATGATATCGCCCCCTGATTTCACGCTTTGACCTGCTGATCGATTTGGTAGGGAAGTTGGCAACTAGATTGTGAATTATACATCGCCCTCAAAGCCGACCAAGTCTATGAGCTGCCACCCCAGGGTGTGCACGGAACCTGCTCTACCTTTCTTTCTCCAGGTCATTTAGCCCTTAGAGTCATAGAGTGATACAGTGTGGAAACAGGCCCTTCGGCCCAACTTACCCACTCCGACGCACATGTCCCAGCTACTCTAGTCCCACTTGCTTGCCCATACATGTACCCGTCTAACTGTTTCTTAAACGTCGCGATAGTCTCTACCTCAACTGGCAGCTCGTTCCTTACACTCACCTCCCTTTGTGTGAATAGGTTACCTCTCATATTTATATTAAATCATTCCTTTTTCACCTTAAACCTATGTCTTCTGGTTCTTGATTCCCCGACTCTGGGCACGAGACTCTGTACTTCTACCCGATCTATTCCTCTCATGGTTATGTACACCTCTGTAAGATTACCACTCATCCTCCTGCACTCCTAGCCTTCTCAACCTCTCCCCAGAGCTCAGGCCCTCGAGTCCTGGCATCATCCTCGTAAAACCTCTCTGCACCCTTTCCAGCTTGGCAACATATTTCCTATAACATGGTGTCCAGAACAGAACACAATATTCTAAATGCAGTCTCACCAACGTCTTATGCAACTGCAACATGACCTCCCAACTTCTATACTCTTCATAGATCATATTATCAGCGTAGCAGGTGGAGGGGAGGAAATTCATTGTTAAAACTTATCAGTAGAAAACAGGCCTATTTTGAGTTTGTAGTACTCCATGCAACCGATAACTGGAATTAACTGGAATTAATAAACTTTTGGGAAAATAGGTGTTTTCGTACAGAATTTAAACATTTATCTGTTTGAGTTTTAAGACCCACTTCTCAATAACCGGAGAAATGATTTAAATTCTGTTTACCATATTTGTTTGAGGTCAATAATCATTAAGGGCTTGTTGCTGATCAATTGCTTTTCTGGAGTACTTGAGGATATTTCACATAATGTTAGTGGCTGAAAGCCTTCCACCTGCCATTATAAAATAGCATCTCAGTCTTGAAGAAAGCTGTGGATGAGTATGAGTGCTTTCTGTTATATCAAAATAGCAGGCAATTTGATGGCATTCAATGGCAAAAAACTCTCAGCACTTCATAGTAAATCATTGTCATCGACCCATGTGAAAGGAAGCTTTGTGTGCTTTGTTTATATGCGCAACCAAGGAAAGAGTCAGCGATAATTTGAAAGAATTACTGCATTCTGAACTTGTACTTAATCCCCAAAGTTATAAAGTTTACACTAATCATTTCTCTGAGACTTTCTTTCTGCTCATATTTTCCATTTTTTAATTATGAACCCAAAATTGTCAGAGATTTTGCAATTTACAGACATTCAAAAATGATGGCAAGGAGACATTTTCTGTTTTATCCATGTACCTCCCAATGCAACCGCTGCTCCAGGTGTCAGCTGCTCTACATCGGTGAGACCAAGCGTAGGCTTGGCGATCGCTTCGCCCAACACCTCCGCTCGGTTCGCATTAACCTACCTCATCTCCTGGTGGCTCAGCACTTCAACTCCCCCTCCTAATCCAAATCCGACCTTTCTATCCTGGACCTCCCCCATGGCCAGAGTGAGGACCACCGTAAATTGGAGGAGCAGCACCTCATCTTTCGCTTGGGCACTTTGCACCCAGCAGTATGAACATTGACTTCTCTAAATTCACGTAGTCCCTGCTTTCTCCTCCCCTTCTCAGCTCTCCCTCAGCCCACTGTCTCTGCCTCTTCCTTTCTTCTTCCCCCCCCCCTCCCCCCACCCTCACATCAGTCTGAAGGAGGGTCTCGACCCGAAACGTTGCCTATTTCCTTCGCTCCATAGATGCTGCCTCACCCGCTGAGTTTCTCCAGCATTTTGGTCTATCTCCCAATGCAATCATTCACTCTCAACCAAAAATACAAAGATCTTCGAGGGGATGCAAAACAAAAAATCCAGAGAATACTTTGTTGACCTCTTAGATGATAACTCGCAATTAGTGTTCTTAGACTTCATGTCTCCTTTGAGGAAGCCCTCTCCCGACTCTCATCAGATGTAGGGTCATTGTCATGATAATGGTGAAGTGAAAGGAGAAATCTACTTTTGGCTTTCACAATTTAAATCCCCCATAATGAGAGAGGAATCTCATTATATTACTGCAGGAGAAAATCTGGATAAAATATTTATGCGTATAGCCTCCAGCCAAACACTGAAATGTAATGAGAAAGATAGAATGGTACGAATAAGTGAAAATCAAAAAAAATGTAGATGCGGGAAATCGAAATAAAAACAGGAAATTATGGAAATGCTCAATATGTCAGACCGCATCTGCGGGAAGAACCTTCATCTTGAGGGGTCCCTTCAACAAGCTTATTCACCTACAAGAAAAGTAGGAAAGGGAATGGCCTGGATAGGGTAAAAACTAGGGGGGGTTTTCAGTTTAGAGATACAGCTCAGATACAGGGCCTTCGGCCCACCGGGTCTGCGTCGACCAGCGATCCTCACATATTAATACTATCCTACACACATTAAGGACAATTTATTTTACATTTACCAAGCCAATTTACCTGCCTACCTGTACGTCTTTATAGTGTGGGAGGAAACCGAAGATCTCGGAGAAAACCCATGCGGTCACGGGGAGAACGTACAAACTCTGTACGGACAGCACCCGTAGTCGGGATCGAACCCGGGTCTCTGGCACTGCAAGCTCTGTAAGGCAGTAACTCTACCACTGTGCCACCGTGCCGACCAGGCGTTATAGCTATGATTCTATAACCATGGGGATAAGCTACAACAAGGTTGCCTGTTCAATGAGGCCACATACACAGTTAGAGAGCGAGAACACAGACAAAACAATATAGTTTTAAAAAGCAGTGTGGGAGCGCAAGTCTAGCAGGACAGGCTGAGCACGTCCCCCATTTCCAGAGTGAAATAAAGAGAAAATAAATTCAATATCACAGATAGATTACTTTTCCCCTGTGGAAAAGTCAAATCCTTGTGGGCATAGTTTAAGGTGAGAGGGGAAATGTTGGGAACCATGCCAGGAATGCACTGCCAAGGAATGTGGTAGAAGCTCATATAATAACAATGTTTAAGAGGCAGGTAGACAGGCACGTGAACAGGCAGGGAATAGAACAACACAGACCAGGTGCAGACGGATGGGATTTTTTTTAGATTGGCATTATGGTCCACGCAGACATGCTGTGCCAAAGAACCTGTTCATGTGCTGGACTCTTCTATGTCCCATTACTGACACAAACAGAAATCAAGTGACCTGAACTTGTAGTATTCAATAAGTCTAGAAGTTTACAATGAGCTCAGCCAGAAGATGATAGGGTGCTGCTCAAACTTGCATTATAGCAGTAGAGGAGGTCAGAGCCTAGATCAGAGTGAGAGTGAGATGGAGAATAAAAGTGTCAGGGAACAGGAGACTTGGAAAGACCATGCAGTGTGAATGCAGGTCCTCTGCATAGCAATCGCCCAATCAGCATTTGCTTTCTCCTCCAACATGGAGGAGTTAGCAGATTGCAATGCACTGAATTGGAAGAAGTGCAAATGAATTGCTGCTTCACCTGCAAAAGACTGTTTGAGTCTTTTGATAGTGGGAAGAGAGATGGCATCATCTGCAGTCGCAAGGGAAAATGCTGTAAAAATGGGGGTGGTTCGTGGGAAGGGAAGAGTTGTGAAGGGAACGGACAGTGTGAAATACTGAAAGGTGCCAGGAGAGGTAGATGCCTTTGGAGATGGGATATCTCTAAAAGTGAAAGCGAATGTTAGGAGCCTGCTGGGGTTAGAATGCAAGGACCAAAAAAAACTCCATCCTTATTCAATCCTTGAGGATAGGGAGATAGAGAAGAACCACAAAAGATGGAGTGAGATGTGATCAAGGATGTTGTTAATCGCGGTGGAGGGAAAAGCATGGTTCAGAAAAAAGGAAGACGTTTCAGAAGCATCTGTATGCAAGGTATGAATATGTGCGTGGGTTCACCAGCCGAAAAGATCACGACAATTCTGATTTTTTTTTCCTTCTGGGCTCTACTAAATGCAATGAACTACTCCACATAGTTTAATTAAAGACACCATTTTCCATGTACCATGATGGATGATGGATGGTACACAG
The DNA here is from genome assembly GCF_010909765.2 of Amblyraja radiata. Lineage (NCBI taxonomy): Eukaryota > Metazoa > Chordata > Chondrichthyes > Rajiformes > Rajidae > Amblyraja > Amblyraja radiata. The sequence continues at coordinate 10,056,527 of NC_045977.1, forward strand.
TTGACTATTCAACACTTGAAAGGGACGCACAAGCTCAAACCTGAACAGTCTTTATTGTTAAGCCCCTGTCCCACTTTCCCGAGTTACTCACGAATTCTCCCGAGTTTCCCCCTTGATTCAAACTCGGAGAATGTCCGTAGCGAGTCCGGAGGAGTCCGTAGATATTTCGTAGCAGCTCGTAATGCCAGCTGTAGGTACTCGGGGCATCAGGTAAGTCGGGACATTTTTTCAGCATGTTGGAAAATGTCCACGATTAAAAAAATTAGCCCCGAGTACCTAATGCTGCCTTTGACCGTAATTCTCCGAGTTTGAATCAAGGGGAAAACTCGGGAGAATTCAGGAGTAATTCGGGAAAGTGGGACAGGCCCTTTAGATGATCCAACAACATTTAGCTTCACTTCCACTGGGAATATGTTGTGTTTACATTCTCATTATCTCCTTGATGAAAGTATTCCATTGTTGAATCACGTGACCATTTCTTCCTCCATAAATACAGGGAGGTTAAATATGCTGGGGGAAAGTTTGTTGAATATCTAATGATGTCTGAATGATAAGTTTCTTTATTAATCTGCAAATCAGCAAGCAAACTTTGGCAATTATGAAAATTATGAATCAAGATGTTTCTGCTCAATTTACACAGCTGCACTGTCACTTTCAATGAAGTAACATCTTATACTTAACCAGGTAGTATTGTTAAATAATTGATCTATCTAATTGGCCACAAAAAGGTTGCTCGTAAATAAAAATACAAGTTTTGTACTCTTTTAATGTCACGCCAATTGTTAATAATTGTCAATCAACTTCTGTTACCCAGAAAGAGATCAGTTATGTGTGTTCATTCTTAATCTGTCATATTATAATTTAGACACAAAATGCTGGAGTAACTCAGCGGGACAGGCAGCGTCTCTGGAGAGAAGGAACGAGTGACTTTTCGGGTTGGGACCCTTCTTCAGACCCTTCTTCAGATAGATTGTGTCTATCTTTGGTTTAAACCAGCATCTGCAGTTCCTCCATACATATTATAATATTTGTTTGTTCGTAATTTTCACTTGATTTCTGTCAGATTTTTTTTGTCTTAATACAAACTTTTCTTCCTTTCATTTTTTCACTTTCTGCATTTGATTTGACGTCAAATTCACCAATTTTAATTGACTCTCCTCTTCTGTTCTCTCTCTATTTGTTTTTTTTAATCTTTGAAGTTCATTAATAGACTGTTGGTTCAGCCATTCACCAATGTCCCAGATACTTGATTGGCTTTGCTGTGCAATTATCAGCTTGCTTTGCCAAGAAATTTCTGGGCAAACAAAATTGCATAGAAATCAACATTTCTAGCATGTTTTGTGACTCACTGAGTACTTAAAACTATATTGGCTCTTCGTAATTTGATTGCGCTGCACACTGAATATATGCTCTCAATTTCCCAATCAAATTGATCAACTGGAAATATGACTAATTTTTCAGATGAGTTGATTAAAGATTTAATGGGAAGGTATTGCTCTATTTCATTTCGATTGCTATGTGAGAATAACTGTCCGCATATTTCGTGATTTATTTTGCGATTACGTTGGACTATGCGGAAACCTAAAATCTGAGATCTTTTAGACACAAATTGCCGGAGTAACTTCAGACGTCTGAAACATAGAAACATAAAAACATAGAAAATAGGTGCAGGAGGGTCTCGACCTGAAACGTTACCCATTCCTCCCCTCCAGGGGAGGATGCTGCCTGTCCCGTTGAGTTACTCCACCATTTTGTGTCTATCATCGGTTTAAACCAGCATCTGCAGTTCCTTCCTGCACATCTGAGAAATTTTAGTACTAAATTCAATTTCTGACATTGCCATTGTGAGCTGAGTGGTTTTTAATCTTTATCTGCTGAATATGTTAAGTCTGCAGCAATAACTGCACGTATGATTCTAAAATTACAACAGATATAGAACAACGGAGTTTTAATAAGAATGAGACAAAACTGGGAGTTGAGCTCATTGAATGCCAATGGTTACAATGTTCACTAATTCTCTGAAATTATATGAGTTTGACTGTAACGCAAACTTTGATGTTCCACAGGTTGGAGCAGCTGGGGTTCAATGCTTTTTTGCAGTTGATGATTGGAGTGCCCCTTGAGATGGTCCATGGGATTATGCGCATCGGACTGCTGTACCTGGCTGGTGTATTAGCAGGTGAGGCAACCCTTTGAAGAATTTACACACCTCAGTTTTGGTCAGGTAAAGCTTACACACGCAAGCATAAAGATACATAATAATTTACTCAGGTGAGGAAGCTTTGTTCGTTTTAGTTTTGGGATGTGACTGGCATTGATTAAAACTTGATAACTCCATTGATGTACTTGCATCTACAAGATTTGTTTTTATGTGATTGTCAACATGTAGATGGCTTATTATTGTGTATGGAGTTAGTTATTATCCTATAGCAAAAGTGGGTATAAGCAGTTGAGATACTACTTTGGCTTTGGGCTTGGCTTTCTTGGTTGAGCACTTATCCTGGTTTTATAGCACATGTTAGTGTTAATATAGTAATTTAGTAATTATTTGCCTCTATTTCACTCTGAGAAGGAACCCCAATTAAAATAATAGGCAGCGAACTCCAGAATTATGTTCCAATAGTAATAAAGGAATGTCAGCAAATATCCAATTCCGAGTGGCACACAACTCTGGATGAAACTTGTAAGTAATGGTGTTCACGTACTACTGCTAATAATAATAATAATAATAATAATAATAATAATAATAATAATAATAATAATAATAATAATAATAATAATAATAATAATAATAATAATAATAATAATAATAATAATAATAATAAATACTTTATTGATCCCCTCAGGGAAATTCAGATGTCCAGAAGCCCCCAACCAACAAACCCACACATTCAAAACGAACGCAGACAGAAAATACATAAAATACAATGTGGACACTACCTGAGAGCAATAAATACTTAAAAAGACCAATAATTAACAATTAAAAATTAAAAATTGCAAAATGCATCCCCCTACAGCCTAGCGGTCCGAATGATAAAATCTAATGGCTGCAGGGGTGAAGGAATCTCCTGAACCGCTCCGTTCTACAGGGCAGGGAGAGGAGCCGGTTGTTGTTCCGAGTGCTCTTTTGACTCTCCAGAATTACATGGAGGGGATCCCCGGGGTTTTTCAGGATGACCTGCACCTTGCGCCTCATACGCCTCTCCAGCACATCCATCCTCCCCAGAGTCCACTCTCCCCTCCAGCACTGAGCTAGCTCGTTTACATATCTCACATTCTGAGACTTTAAGTGCAATTAAAATAAAGATATTGCTGCATTGGATCCTGTAAAGTTGACAGTAATTGCAAGTGTGGCAGAGATACTGGACAATGACTTCATGGGGTTGGGCAATGGGCAGGAATTTTCTGATCAAACAGAGAATGATCAAGATGGTATTGAGCTTCTTGAGTACTGATCCAACCAAGTCACCAATATTCCATCACAATCCTCAGCAGAACATCTTTGTACCACTTCAAAAAGCAAAAGATGGTAGATGTTTGAAATTTAGACAATAGATAATAGACAATAGACAATAGGTGCAGGAGTAGGCCATTCGGCCCTTCGAGCCAGCACCGCCATTCAATGTGATCATGGCTGATCATCCCCAATCAGTACCCCGTTCCTGCCTTCTCCCCATATCCCCTGACTTCGCTATCTTTAAGAGCCTTATCTAGCCCTCTCTTGAAAGCATCCAGAGAACCTGCCTCCACCGCCCTCTGAGGCAGAAATTTGAAATAGGAACAGATAATACTGGAAATCAAAGACTGGAAATGCTCATCAGGCCAGGCAGCATCTGTGGCTAAACAACTTGGTTCACTTAAAAATAACTCTGATTCTCTCTGTTTTAATTTTGATGTCACCGTAACTCTGGAGGAAATCTATTAGAGGCTGGAAAGTATATGGTTCCTCTTTGAATATGAAATTCAGAGTGAATACCAGAAATAATTGCAACCAAGAAAATAAATCATTAAATCGTTAAGGGAACATATCTTTAAATTAAAGCACGGCCAATTAGGAAACAAATCATACAGCCAATTATGGTGCAAGTCTAGGGATTCTAATTTGCATCCCAACCTAATTGTGCTGCAGTCAATTGGCATTCATACCTTAGACTTGTTTGTTAAGGTACCAATGGAGAAAATGGAATTGACATAAAGTTCAGCCATACTCTAAAGCAGGACAGGTTTGGGTTTCTGTTTGGACTGTTCTCAATCCAATATTCCCATAGCGAGTGCATGTTTCAATTGAGAATGAAACAGCCACATTGTTATTCCATCCCAGCCATACTTAGCTCAAAGACATGTTCTGACTTGGTTTAATTTTGCATATCATTTCTAGCAATAATCTGATTTGTAATGCGACTATGTTGCCAACTCAATGTTCTTTCATATGACTGAGCTTCGTTCATCCTCGAACTGAAAGAGATGTACCTTGCACATAGTCAGAATCTAATAAGTGTACTGTTTCTAAGCACAATAATAAAATTCCACAGTTTTGACCACATGCAATTCCCCAATATCACGATCTTAACCCGAACAACTATTCCTGGTGCTATTACACTGACTGTTTATGGATATTGGTCTGGATGCAGTTAGTTCATAATCACTCTGCCTTTAATAGTATTAATCCACTTCCCAAATAAACTATTTATCCATGGCCAGTTTTAGTATCGTTACAAAGTATACCACCGCTCGAAGGGCCGAATGGCCTACTCCTGCACCTATTTTCTATGTTTCGATGTTTCTATGTTTCTAAAGCTCTTTACATTTAAGGCAAAGGACTACTTAGGGTGTTTTGTGCCCTGCAGCAGAGGGGGGTCAGTGTTATTCGCATTATTCTTTAGCTTCAACTGTTTATTTTGTAGAGCAAATGATAAACCGGTTATATTATATCTGTAGTGTCTCTGATAATCTTAGAATGTCTCAAATCCTTTATGGGTTAAATTAAATGGTTAGTCACCATTTCCCAGCAATAAAGACAGCAATAAATTTGTAGATAGCAAGATCTCACAGTCAGCAATGCGATGCAACTTCATCTGTTTTATGTATTGGTTGAAGCATAAATATTACTTAGCAGACAGGAAGGAATTCTTCGACACTTTTTCTAATAATGTGGTGGCGACGTTTACATTCATCTGAGAAGCCAGAAGGTTTATTACCTCATTTGAAGCACTCCTTGCAATATCCATATTGCAATAAAATTAATATGAGCTATCCCGCACCACACGGTGATGATGACAAGATAATCAATGAAAGACATACGATCATTGGCTTGTGCAGGAATGTACCTGAAATCAGAGGAGAAAGTGGCAGAGTTCCAGAAAAAAATCGCTAGAAACAGTAAATTACATTTTTTTTGCAAATTACATTGGGATCTTGAGAAATTTGCTGGCCACCATTTTGAAAGAACAGGTAGCCATTAGTAGAAACAATGAACTGCCAATGCTGATTTACGCAAAAGGACGCAAAGTACTGGTGTAATTCAGAGGGTCAGGCATCATCTCTGGACAACATGGACAGGTGACGTTTAGGGTTGGGACCCATCTTCAGACTGATAGTGTTTATAGCCCCACTAGCAGGATACAGCATTGATTAACTCAATATTATTTTGAAAATATATTCGTTGCATGTTTTCCAATCAACGACCCATAATAATAGATACAAAGATACATAGAAAATAGGTGCAGGAGCAGGCCATTCGGCCCTTCGAGCCTGCACCGCCATTCAATATGATCATGGCTGATCATCCAACTCAGTATCCCGTACCTGCCTTCTCTCCATACCCCCTGATCCCTTTAGCCACAAGGGCCACATCTAACTCCCTCTTAAATATAGCCAATGAACTGGCCTCAACTACCCTCTGTGGCAGAGAGTTCCAGAGATTCACCACTCTCTGTGTGAAAAATGTTTTTCTCATCTTGGTCTTAAAGGATTTCCCCCTTATCCTTAAGCTGTGATCCCTTGTCCTGGACTTCCCCAACATCGGGAACAATCTTCCTGCATCTAGCCTGTCCAACCCCTTAAGAATTTTGTAAGTTTCGATAAGATCCCCCCTCAATCTCCTAAATTCTAGCGAGTACAAGCCGAGTCTATCCAGTCTTTCTTCATATGAAAGTCCTGACATCCCAGGAATCAGTCTGGTGAACCTTCTCTGTACTCCCTCTATGGCAATAATGTCCTTCCTCAGATTTGGAGACCAAAACTGTACGCAATACTCCAGGTGTGGTCTTAATAATAATATTAACAATCCATGTGAAATTGCCCCCAGTGAAAGGTGCTACAGCAGAAATTAAACAGCTTAATTCTATGCAATGAAATATATTTGGACAATGAAGTTACAATGGTAATTTTATTTTTAAATGTTAATTAATTTGATTATATTGAGTCTCTTTTTTTTAAATTTTTTTTTTTTTTTTTTAATTTTATTAGAAGTTAATACAATACAAAACAATACAGTGGCACCTAATTTTAGGTGCCAACTATGTCATACCGTAATCCATTCTATGTACAACCTCTTGTTTTATGTTATGAGAAGGAAGTAAGCAAGACAAGAAAAAGAAAACAATAGAAAGGGGAAAGAGTGGAAAAATAGATGGTAGAGAGTAGAAAAACGTGAAGTGTGTATATAAAAAATAAAAATAAAAAAATAAAATAAAAAAGAAAAGGTGGAAAGTAGAAATAGAAGAGAAGGCCCCTTAAAAGAGAATTTTTCAAATCTATATTCGGAGATGTAGATCTATCCACGTCATGAACTGAAATCAGTAATCCTTATGGTACCGCTGCATCACATGATTCCAAAAAGTCGATGAAAGGAGACCAACTCCTTAAGAATTGGTCATATTTATCTATTAGTCGAGTCTCATTTCTTCAAGGCGTGCTATGTCCATCATATTCCTAATCCACATTTTAACAGTTGGTATGGTTGTATTTTTCCAAAATTTAAGTATCAATTTCTTTCCAATTATTAACCCATAATTAAAAAAAACATTTTGGTCTTTATTTAAATTGGTATCTTCTCCTATTATTCCAAATATAATCCATTCCATTTTGGGTTCTATTCTTGACTTGAAGAGCTTTGTAAATACAGGTGCACAACCTTTTATCCGAAGATCCAAATAACGAAAACCTCCGAATAGCGGACATTTTTTCGGTCCTTGAAGAAAGGTCCTTGAAAACGTTCACCGAGGGCGGCCCGCAGAGGTGACAGTGGAACCTCCGGTCGGTCCTCGAAGAAAGGGGAACTAAATCCCCATTCATAAAAGAGAAGGTGAGGGTATATTGCGCGGGAGGGTTAATAATTGACAATATGCTGCTGCCTGCCCGCTGAGTTAAAAAGTTCCCACGGTAGACTCACGATACACAGTGTATTCCCGGCCATGTGTGTGACCCCTTCCCTCCCCTCTCCAGCTCCCCGCCCATTGCACCGGCGCGGGGGCTTTGCACTGTCTTCATGTCGGCGATGCCAGCAGGTCAGTGCCAGTCACCGGAGACGTCAGGACCAACGGGACACCGACCCCCAGGCCCACTGCAAGCACGGAGACCCCAGAGACCCACAGCCAGCAGCAGCCCAGCCCCGTTCCAACTCCGGAGGAAAACTGCAAACTGGCCGGAGACGTCAGGACAACCAGAAGCCGCTCCCCGATGGGCCACTACGACGACAAGTGGCAGTTCACCCACAGCCCGAGCTGTGCCCCCTCATCGGGACACCGACCCCCAGGCCCACTGCAAGCACGGAGAACCCAGATCAGCAACTCCAGCCCAGCCCCGCTCCAGCTCCAGAGGAACACGCTCCCCGCATGGGCAGAAGCTGATGGTGTGCAAGGTACGTCTTGTTCTTGGGGTCGCGCAGCTCGGGCTGTGGGCGATCTGCCACTTGTCGCCGTAGCGGCCCATCGGGGAGTGGATTCCTCTGGAGTTGGAGGGGGAGGGGGGTATTGTGCTGTTTGATCGCCCCCTACTATCCCAGGGACAGGGAGACAGGACGTTCACCGAGGGCGGCCCGCAGAGGTGACAGCGGAACCTCCGGTCGGTCCTGGAAGAAAGGGGAACTAAATCCCTTTCATAAAAGAGAAGTGGAGGGTATATTGCCCGGGAGGGTATATCGCCTACCTGGAAGAAACCGGACATTTTTTCCAGGATGTCGTCTGCACACCAAAGCTCATGTTTGGCGCCAAACGCACGTCGCCTCTGCTGCACACGGATATAAGAGTGTGCAAATGTCGACTTAGGCAGCCTAAGGGCATGTAGCCCCGCTAGGGTGACATGAGTGCAAGAGGTGATTCAATGCTGCGGTCACATTTACAAATTCAGGAATTCATTCAACACACTGCATTTCATACAGACATTTATTCTGCAAGAAAAAACTACATTGAAGACTCAAACTCGCGACCGAGGAACTGCCGGGATCGAGGCGCAAACTCGCGACCTTGCGGATATGTGCCGAGCACTCTACCACTGAGCCAGCCATTAAAATCTACGCAAAAAAATTTCCATTCCGAAGGCCGACAAATTCCGAATTACGAAAAGTGTCTGGTCCCAAGGCTTTCGGATAAAAGGTTGTGCACCTGTATATCAAATATATCACTCCAAAATTTATTCAACTTTGTACATCCTACAAATGAATGTGTTATATTAGCGTTTTGAAACAAACATTTATCGCATCTGGGAGAGACGTTTGGATAAAATTTATTCAACCTCGTTTTTGAATAATATAGTCTATGTAATAATTTGAATTGAATTGAATTATGTCTTGTATTAATAGAACAATTATGTGTATTCATCAAATACTTTTCCCATCTATCCTTCGAGATCTTTATCATTAGCTCATGTTCCCAATCTTCCCTTAGTGCTTCTGTTGAGGGTGATTCTCTATATAATTACATTGAGTCTCTGACATAGAAACAATCCATTTGACCAATCTGGTTTGAACGTCACGTGAAGGGTTTCTTAGTCCTCCTTATCCACTCCCGTCAGCATGCCAGAAATGAGAATGCAACACAACAAGGACATCTTCATAAACATCTCAACAATCCTTTATTTCAAATGCCCTTATTAAAGCACAGATTAATTAATGCAATTTATGAAAATGTTTGATCTACAAAATAAATAGAATAAACAAAGGATAAAGTGCAGAATTTTAGTTTAGTTGAGTTTAGTTTAGGGATACAGCACGGAAAGAGGCCCTTCGGCCCACCGAGTCCGCAACGACCAGCGATCCCCGCACATCAACACTGCTCTACATACACCAGGGACAATGTTACATTCACACATTTTTAATCCAAGCCGATTAACCCGTCAAACCTGTATGTCTTTGGAATGTGGGAGGAAACCGAAGATCTCAGAAAAATCCCATGCAGGTCACGGGAAGAACGTACAAACTCTGTACGGACATGCACCCGTAGTCAGGATCGAATCTGGGGCTTTGGCGCTATAAAGCAGTAGCTCTGTACGGCTACGCCACTGTGCCACCCTGTAGACTATCTGTGCTGTGATCATTTCAGAAAGACTATTATGATCAGTCATTAAGTCAACTCATTTTGAGAAAGAAAACATATTCATTAATTATTTATTTCAGGCATCCAAAAGCAATTGAGTGATATGAGTAAATTACTGAATCTTATCCGATTATTCTATAGCATTGATTATTCAATGACCTCAATGGAACATGATTGGAATTTGTCAAGAACCATCTTTTCTAATATTAGTGGACAAATGCTTAATATAGTTGGATGCAATTCCACTAGCTATCAATTTAACTTGGATGTTAACCTCTTTATTTAAAGTATAGCTCAGGGATTGGGAAAGTTTACTGTATATTGCAATAGTTTCACATTAAGCGATCCAATTTCAATGACATAAATTGTCTTAAATAACATCGGGGGTCTACCGCATTGATCACAAACTGTTGTAGGTCACGTAGGTGTCTAACATTTGGATACCACACCTGTGATTTGATCATGCATGCAGGGCTTGTGGGTGGCACATGAGACCCATACGGAAACTAACCATTACAGCATTTGTGAATCCTGCATTGGGGCAAGTGGAAAGGGATCTATTTGAGTAAGTAGCAGTAAGTGGTAGGCACAGGTTTCTGATCTCTGGATGGGGATGAGGGTGGATGTGGAGGTACAGCATCACACTTATTGTTGCAGGGTAACGTGTCTGGTAACGTAACGGGGAAAAGATGGTCATAAGTTCATAAGTGATAGGAGTAGAATTAGGCCATTTGGCCCATCAAGTCCACTCCGCAAATCAATCATGGCTGATCTATCTCTTCCTTTTTACCCCATTCTCCTGCCTTCTCCCCATAACCCCTGACACCCGTACTAATCAAGCTAAGTACATGGGTGGTGAGGGATGAGCAAACCAGAGAGTTTACTATACTGAACGGAAACCTCTGGAGACTTTGCGCCCCACCCAAGGTTTCTGTGTGGTTCCCGAAGGTTCCCGGAGGTTTTTGTCAGTCTCCCTACCTGCTTCCACTACCTGCAACCTCCGGGAACCGCACGGAAACCTTGGGTGGGGCGCAAAGTCTCCAGAGGTTTCTGTTCAGGTTTTCCAAGTGGGACAGGGGCATTAGGGTTTCAGGTTTCTCCCCTTTAACCTAAACACGTGACCTTTGCAGAGGTTTTCTCTTGGCCTCCCTGTGAACTCTAGCCCCTTCCCTGGCTACCTGATGCCAATGCTGCCTTCCCTCTTCAACCTAGTGTAGCCCAATATTCTCAGACATATCCTTAAAGATCCAGATCACCAACCCCCATTACAATTGACATCTTCAACCCTCCCCTGCTTCCTGCTCCATGTTCTCCATGCCAAGAACCTATCTGTTTTCCTCTGCTTGGCTTAGCAAGTCGTTGCAGGCCTTTCACTGCACGAGGTGAGCAAGGTTGATCAATAGACAATAGACAATAGGTGCAATGGTGCACAATATTTGGGCTTTTGAGCACACTAGAATTTTCCACGTCGTCCTTAAAACATTGTGTAGGGAGGAACTGCAGATGATGGTTTAAACCGAAGGTAGACACAAAATGCTGGAGTAACTCAGCGGGACAGGCAGCATCTCTGGAGAGAAGGAATGGGTGAGACGTTTCGGGTTGAGTCACCCATTCCTTCTATCCAGATGCTGCCTGTCCCACTGAATATTCCAGCATTTTGTGTCTATACTTAAAATATTCTTTGGTCCACATTGTTGCAGTTCTTTCACAGCTTTCTACGTACCAACTAAGTTCCCGCAAGGATGTTATACGATGCATAAAACTATTCTTCTCTTAATATCAACAGCAGCAATCCTACACTTTAAATGTGGTTTCTCACTCAAAACAGAGATGATTCTTTCAGACTGCAGTTCTTTTGAGCAATGATTTGTAGATTTTTTCCCCCCAAAAAATTGGTATTCCCTTGTCTCTCATTCATTGTTAGTTGATCCTCCAGCTGCATGTTAAAGACATGTGATTACAATATCAGAGGTCAAGTGGTTGATCCTTTGTAATTAAGCACATCTGTTCCAACTTTCAGAAGATGCTCTTTATCTGTGGAATTGTTTAATGATATGTGTATTCAACAGAAGCCTTTGATTCCTATGTCAACTTTCATTTACATTAAAAAAAACAAATACGAATACTTAATCACTAGTGGCAGAGGAAGCAACATGGAGTAGGTGCTCACAAAATGTGTGGGAAGGAACTGCAAATGCTGGTTTAAATCAAAGATGGACACAAAATGCTGGAGTAACAGCGGGAGGCAGCATCTCTGGAGAGGGAAGGTACACAAAATTGCTGGAGAAACTCAGCGGGTGCAGCAGCATCTATGGAGCGAAGGAAATAGGCGACGTTTCGGGCCGAAACCCTTCTTCAATGCTGCTGCACCCACTGAGTTTCTCCAGCAATTTTGTGTACCTTCGATCTTCCAGCATCTGCAGTTCCTTCTTGAACATCTCTGGAGTGGGAATGGGTGACATTTGGGTCGAGACTGAAGCAGGGTCTCAACCCGAAACATCACCCATTCCTCTCCAGGGATGCTGCCTGTCCCGCTGTTACTCCAGCATTTTGTGTCTATCATAGCATAGGCACTCTCCATGTAGAAAGAACAAACTCTTGAGTGCCGTTTCCACAGATGGTGTTTGAACTATACGAAGAGTAACAAAGGCAATCATTTTAATTTGCTTTTCAGTTTTCAGGATTCTGATTTGTTTTATTTTTGTATGTTTTTTTGAATAGTAGGTTTAGAATTGGAAAATCTGTTTAACTAAGGCAGTTGAGTTTAGTTTTACTTGACTCAATTGACTGAAAGAAACAGTGTGGAAACAGGCCCTTCGGCCCACTGAGTCCACGTCAACCATCGATCACACATTCATACTAGTTGTGTGTTATCCAATTTTGGCATGTACAAGGGGCAATTTGCAGAAGTCAACTAAACTACAAACCGCAACGTCTTTGAGATGTGGTTGGAAACTGGATAGTGAAAGGCCTGGATAGGGTGGATGTTGATGCTTCCACTAGTGGGAGAGCCTAAGACCAGAGGTCATCGCCTCAGAATAAAAGGATGTTCCTTTAGGAAGTAGATGAGGAGGAATTTATTTGTGGTGAATCTGTGGAATTTATTGCCACACAAGGCTGCAGGGGCCAAGTCAATGGATATTTTTAAGGCAGGGATAGATATATTCTTGATTGGTAAGGGTGTCAGGGGAGGTAGGGAGAAGACAGGAGAATGGGGGTGAGAGGAGAAGATAGATCAGCCATGATTGGATGGTGGAGTAGACTAGATGGGCCGAATGGCCTAGTTCTGCTACTATCACTTATGAACATGAACTTAGAAACCAGTGAACCCTGAAGAAACTCATGCAGTCGCAAGGAGAAAACATGCAGATTCCACATACACACAGCACCTGAGGTCGGGATTGAACCGTGGTCTCTGGTGCTGTGAGGCAGCAGGTCTACCAGCTGCACCACTGTGGCGGCCTATATTTATCTTTGATATATCTTGTAATTTAGGAAGCTGCTACACTTTTTTCTATTGCATCTAATGAGGTCTGATTAAATCCAGTTCTGCTTTTCCCACGCAGTAGAACCTGTCACATATGATTCCGTTGACATATTATACACAATCTCCTCCTTTACACTTCAGTATTTCCATTAATATTCAGCTTGCACTTTTAAATGTTCCGTCTGCTTTTCAACTTTGTTCTCAACTTGTCAGACACTGATTATAGTTTTCAAAAGAAATAGTCTTCACCACAAAGCCTGTCGTGTCTTTAGCACAGGCTGATTAATAGCTGTACAGGAATCAACTGTTAATTTAAGTGGGTGTCTTCATCAATAGAAGAACTGCAATTTCAGTCAGAGTTGACATGGTTCATATTCCATTGTGTGAGTGCCGCATATCTGAATAAAAGCAGCATAGATGGCTCTTTCTGTGCATGTGTACTGAAGGGCCTGTCCCACTTACGAGACTTTTTCGGCGACTGCCGGCACCCATCATAGGTCGACGAAAAATCTCAACATGTTGAAAATTCAGTGGCGACCAGAAAGACGCTACGACTCTTTGGGTGACTAGGAGATTTCTCACGACCGTACTGGCGACATGTCGCGGGGTGAAACCTGTATGGTTCTTAGTAGTGTAGGGGTTTAGTTTCCCTTTACTCCACTTCGGGCCCCACTGCCCGAGTTATTCTCTCCCTTGTCGGAGGGTCAAACGGCCACCACTCCACTCGAGCGGTTCCCAAGAGAGAGAATACAACAAAAGGGATTCCCCTGGGTTCTAGACCTCGGAATTATGGTGGGATATGATAAAAGGTTGACTTGACCAGAGTGTGCTGATGAGAGAAAACAGAAACCAAGATGGACTCAAAGCAAGTCTAAAATTTACAGGCTTTATTAAACAATGAGAAATCGAATCTCACCAACACTACATAATACGTGGCTAAACTTATGCTTTAAACTAAGACTATGGAAGGAAAACTATCGGGCACGTCCTAAAACTTACTTTACACAATTTTACTTGCAAGTACACCCCCTTTCCCCTTCTTCTCTCAACCTCTATCCTATTTCGGGAACTTCACCAGGTCACTGGGGTACTTACAGCTAGATTGATGCAGGGTCACGAGCCGTCCAGCAGAGCAGAAAGAGAGAGCGGGTTCTGGCTTGACGCCTGTTTTTTATACCTGAGTTTCTCCCTTGAAATCCCCCAGGTGGTCCTCTGGACAAAAGGGTCTTTTGATGATTCCCAGTTTTGATCTGGCATGAACAATAGGCTTCCGATGATAAGGGGTTTGCTGATGTCATGATCCCTCAGCCTGATCATTATCCCATCGCCTAGATGGGCTCCTATTGTCCCGATGGATGGGTCATCGACGATGGTGATATGTTTTGCTGTTGGGCTGTTTATTCCCGTCTGCTGAGGCTCGGTTCCTTCCTTTGTGTTTCCAAGATAATCTCGTTATCTCCGTCTCAGCCTTTCCTGCTCACACCATCCGCCTAATGGTGTAATGCCCAGGCTCACAGACAGGTTCGAAACTGGTTCTTCCTTTGTGGATTGGGGGTTTTTCCGTTGCAGCCAGCAAATCTGTTTAAAAATGTCCATGTTCTTATCCGAGTTCTTCCATTATTTTGGAGGATTTGCCCCAATAACTTACATGCCCTTACGATACATCCAGGCTTGCACAGACCGTATCGATTGACAAAGTTAGTGAGCAACTCCTCCAGCCTCAAGAGCTGTAAACACTCCTGGCGAGATGATGAAATTATGTACCCCGAAAGACCCCTTAATTGCTAAACTAGGCCCTCGAAGCACATTAACTTACACTATACACCTTTTACTTTAAATCAATCCCACAAACCATACAGTACCATCACGACCATTCCCTGAAAATGCAGGGATCACAACATATGTACGAAAACCATTGCACTAGAGTACAGACATTTTTACAGTGACGAGGTGTCGTTACAGCGACATCGGGCGGCTCGATTTACCAGCTGTTGTAATTTGGCCATCCTCCTCCGCCTTTTAAATTTGCAATTAATGCATAGCAAATACACCACAATTATCATCTGGCAGATGATCAGAACATGGGACACGATGCGGACCCATGCTGGAACTATGATCCAGGACTCCAGGCCCCACCAACGTGGAGACTTGATCTCTTCGATCTCCCTAGAGATATCCAGTGTCTTTTGTTCCAGGAAGAAGAAGTGTTTGTGCGACAACTCGACCGCCACCAGCAACTCTTTTAATTTTTCATTCACTGGGGAATATCATACCCGAAATGGGCCACACAGTTAGATAAGTCAGTTACATTTTCTCGTACCGAGAGATGAACCGAAGAAGGTTCCGGGATGGGTAATATTCGCTGCTGTGCCACAAGGACTTCTGCCCTGGGTTTAAAGCAGAAGCTGCTGTGCGGTATCGGGCACCACAGCTGTGATCCGTGCTGATACCGCTGGGCACTTGTGGTGACACAGTACGTCCCACTGCCTATATACGCCACCTGTGGAGGGACATGGTCTGCCGCCATAGCCTCCATGGTACAGTTTATAGGCTGTGCCCCAACAGTCCTGAACCCACACTGAGGCCTAGCCTCAGCGCCCATGTGCTGGGGACACAGGATTACCTGTGCTCCCCGGCTCCGACAACCCAAAAGGTCAATGCCTGTCACAGCTTGCTCCCTCACTATGACATAGGGCGGGACCTTCCCGTAGCGAATATGCACCCCCCCACGAACAACTCCCACGTTCTCCACTCGGTACAGAGGAGCTGGTCGTGCCGAGGTTCCCATCACCGGGATTCTTATGGCCACTCCCATTATGGTGTGATTGGACTTTCCGCAATCCACCGGTACCGGGTAGGCCTCGGAGGCCACACGAAGCTGACAAGGACTCAAAGTGCTGTTATAAGGGTGTAGCGCTGCTAGGTGCTGGTTGCTTATCCAGGAGGGGACCCGACCTTGCCTCAGGTCTTCCAGGTTGCTCCTCCCCTCCCCCAACAACCACGCACCATACAGCCCACACACCTCATTCTGTGCAGCCTGATCGGACGCATTCCAGTCCTCTTCAATCAAAGCGTTTATCGTTTTTGCATGTGTCTCCAATTGAGCTATGATTTCTTTTAGATGTAGAGTCATTGCCACCTCTTCGTGTAGTCCCGATTCTACCACCGCATTTTCCTCCCCCAGAACCTTTCGTAACTGGCCCTTCAACTGATTGATCTGCAGGGCCAGTTCTACATTGTCCATGCTATTAATAATGGACGTCCCCGTGTTAAATGCTGTAAACCCATCGTTAACCACCCCTCGTTTTTGCCTACCGGACCCCATAGTGAAATCCCCTCCCCCGCGGTACATCTCTTCTATGTCTATGTCCCCGAAATCCAGTTTGTGGAATTTCTGGAACATATCTTTTAACAGGGCCTGATATAATAATTCCGTCTCGCGGGGAAACCATGCGGGTAACCGCACTTCAGTCAAATACGATGGACTCCTCCGTGTCCCCGCGACGCGCCACGCACATCCGGAGGCACATCGTTGCCATCATCCATACGGCGGGTCTACCCATCTGGTAAACAAAGCAAAACACCTCCTTGCCTCCACAAAGCTATCCGCATCCTGCTCTCCACCACACCCATGGCGGAGTGGCCATCCGGCCGATGGTAGCGGCTACCATACTAATAATGGCATTCGGGGTTTTGTCTTTGTCTGTTGTGGTCTACTTTTCCACAGCCCATCCCTTCGATGCAGCCGACGTTCCCGTACTGTCCGTCCCTGTACTCCCATGTATCTATACAAAACCCTATATCTAATTACCAAACGCTAACTACATCTACTTACACACAAACCAATGCTATATACAACGCCACCCGTCTCCGGGTGGCCAACTCATAACTGGTCCCCGTCACGCTGGGGCCACCCCTCTGGTGGGCCCACCCGTGCAGGCCAGAACTCCTCCTGTCGAGGGGCCTGACTGCCCCTCACCTCCCTTTGCACTACGGGGTTTTGAGATACCCGTACATTCCCTGCAGAGACTGGGCTCCCTCCAGCCGCTCTCCGTAGTGCCCTGTTTCGGCCACTCTCCTTCCTGGCCCTCCTGTGGCCGGCCCTAGCCCTAGGTTTAATCAGGGATGGGGACCACCTGACTGGGGGTTTAGTGACCCTGTTACTCCTACGTCTGACCGGGGGTTCCCACACCAGAGGTGATACCTCCATCTCCTCTGCTTCTGCTAGTTCTGCCTCTCTTAGGCAGTCTACGGTTCCTGCCTGCAGAGCGCTGGAGTCAGCCTCCTTCCCCGCTGCTTCCAGTCCTCGCCCTGGAACACAGCCGGCTACTTCAGGCTGATTACATGTGGGCTCACCTGGCTCCCCTACGGTTTCCACATCAACCCGGGTCTGTTCTTGATCCTGTTCCCTGACATGTACCCCTTTCCTACTTTTCCCTGCCCTTGTGGGGTTGAACAATTTAAACTGGTTGATGTGGAACCATTTGACTCTACGGGGAAGCTGAATGGCATACACCATGGGACTGGCCTTGTCCACTATGTTGTATGGGCCAGCATACAAGGGTTCAAACACCCCTACCCTAGCATATCTCCTGACCATTACCTGGTCTCCCACTGCCCACTCGCAATGCCTGCGAGGCTCTAGCAGTATATTGTTTCTTTGGTGCTGGGCCCCCATGTTTCTGGCTGCCTGCCAGTGAACCTGCCTAAGTTGTTCATATAGCCTCTTGGCAAACTTGTCCCGGTTCACTTCCCTGAGCCGTCCCTCTGTTAGGGCTGGGACCATAACGTGCATGGGTGTTCTCATGACCCGGCCCGTCATAAGCTCATGGGGAGAGTACCCCGTACTCCTGGACTGGCTGGCCCGAATCCCCATAAGGACCAGGGGTAAAACCTCCACCCACCGGTTGGGTGAGTCCCCTGTTTCCTTCCTTATCCTTTCCTTTATTGTCCGGTTCAACTGCTCTACCGGACCTGAGGACTGGGGGTGGTAGGCCACATGCCACTTGGCCTTGATGCCCAGTATTCTAAGGGTGGACTGCATGACCTGTCCCGTGAAATGGCGCCCCTGATCTGACTCCACGAACTGTGGGAGTCCCCACCTGGTGAACACCTCCCTAACCAGGATTTTTGCTGTACCCATAACGGTGGCTGCTCTGCAAGGGAAGGCCTCTACCCATTTATCTCCCTTGAATAACATGCCTTCCTTTACTGACATGTCTTTACCCCCATCTATCTTCTCCTGCCTGAGGCAGCCTTTAAAATGGGGTCTTGTGCATGGACCGTGGTCAGGTCCGGGGCCAAAACCACTCCCGCACTCTCCTTTTCTCGAGGCTGCTCCCTGGCTGCAGCTACCTGTCCTTCCTCATAGGGGTCCCATGCTTTCCCACTCCTGGCTCCTTCTCTGGCCAAGCGATCCGCCCTCTGATTTCCCTCGCCCCGTGGCCTATAGGGCGCCCCACTAGATAGAGGGGATGTACGGGGATTGTCCGTGTGGACAATAGTACTGGAAGCACCAGTGTCCAGCAGGTAACTCCCGACCACATCCTGGACCTCCATCTTGACCCAGGATCTCCCACATGGGTCATACTTTAACGGGCATAGGAATGTGGGCTGTTTCGCTGGCAGTCATAAAGGTGCCGGGGGTGCGGATACGGGCGCGCCCTGGCCTGTTGCCATGGCTACCTGTCCGGACCCTCCCGCCTTGGACTGCAAATAGATCAATAGATCTCTTACAGTTATTGTTACCGGCACTGCCGCTCCCTCCTCCGGGGCTGGGTCGGCTGTTACTGGGGTCCTATCCCCCACTGCTCTACTTAGGTTTCTGCACTCCCTCTTGTAGTGCCCGGGCTTCCCACACCCGTAACACACCGGCCTCATCTCGGAAGAGGTCTGGCTGCCTTCCTGTTTCCACTGCCTCCTTTTGGGGGGTGCCGGTACTATTTCGTGCACCTTGCCCCTAAAGGGCTTCTCCTCACTTCTCTCCCCATTGCGATATGCAAGGGTGAGCTTCCTGATCACCTCCGCCTTGTTAAGGTTTGGGTCCGCTGGGTCGAACCAGTGCTCGGCCTTTGCCCTAACTCGCGGGAGGCAATTCGCTACCAGAGTCTTCAGCCAATGGGCTGTTCTCTCATCTAAATTCCGCCTATCTAAAGGCGTCCCACACGCTTCCTCATACACTGCCCACAGCCTGTCTGCGAACATGTCCGGGGACTCAGCTACCTGCTGCTTCGTCTCCCCAACCCTGGCAAAAGGACTACCCTGATTCAACCCCATGGCCTCCAAAACCGCTGTCTGTGCCGCTACCCATGTTTCAGGTCTTCCCCCTTCCCTGGAGGTCCCTGCCTTGCATAGGTATGAATCCAGGGTCGTCAGTAGTAGCTTTACCCGTTCTACCTCATCGCAATCGTTTATGTCGGCTGCCTGCTGCACCTCCATAAAATGCAATGACGGGTCTCCCGCCCTGGTTAACCTGGGAACGTGAGCCACCATCCCCCTCAGCACGTGTGCCCCATGGGGAATGATGATATCACTCTCTATGGGCCCCCTATCTGCCTGCCCTACCGGGGGACCATATTTCCTTTGCCGTACCGGGCACATCTGCCCTACCCGGGGCTGTTGCCCCTTTACCCCTGGCTTTCCCACCATGATCGGTAACCCCACCACCTCGTGGTGTGCTACACATGGCGCAGACGCCACTAACTGAGAGTGCTCTCCCACCCCTTCTTGGGCCTGTCCTTCCCCGGACAACCCGAACCCCACCTGCCGACCCGGACCTATTCCCGGCACCTCAGGAGGCGGTCTATTCCCATTTGCCCCGGGGGAATCATCTGCTGAGGGAAGCCCTCTGCCCCCGGGGGACCCCCCTGGTCCTACCAGGTGAACCCGTCCCCTAGTCTTGGATAGAGTCTCCTCCAGCTGCGCTATCCTTGCCTGGCAAGGACCGTGATCACAATCCACTAGCTCGCTACGGGCCACCCTGTATGCTGCTTGTATATCTTGGAACTTTCCCTCCAGCTCCCTGTACTTCTGTGTACTCTGAGCCAGGAGTTCCTGGGCGTTCCGTTCCCTCTCCTTTGCCTCTACCACCTGGCATTGGAGGAATTCCTGGGCATTTCTGTGGGACTCCCTCACCTGCAAGATACACTGCCTGGCTGCACTGAGTTCCTCATATAGCCCTTCCCCTTCTCTAGCGCTTTCCTCAGCGCTGGCCCTAGCTTCTCTCAGTTGCTCTTCCAGACTATCTACCTGTCACTCCATTTTGGCTACCTGCTGTGATAGGCACGATAGCCAAACTGCCTTTTCCTGCCCTTTATTATAAGCTTTGCTTTCCGTCCATTGAGCCGCAGCTGCTGCGGGCTGCTGTGCTCTCAAAAGTGCTATCACCCATTGTTTGGTGAGATTGATCTTTTTGAACAGATACGAGGAGATTCTCTCCTCCATCTTGCTACGTTCTCTCACCCCCTCTGGCAAATCACATATCCCAAACCACCGAGGTCCTGCCATGGTCGCCATTCTGTAGGGGTTTTGTTTCCCTTTACTCCACTTCGGGCCCCACTGCCTGAGTTATTATCTCCCTTGTCGGAGGGTCAAACGGCCACCACTCCACTCGAGCGGTTCCCAAGAGAGAGAATACAACAAAAGGGATTCCCCTGGGTTCTAGACCTCGGAATTATGGTGGGATATGATAAAAGGTTGACTTGACCAGAGTGTGCTGATGAGAGAAAACAGAAACCAAGATGGGCTCAAAGCAAGTCTAAAATTTACAGGCTTTATTAAACAATGAGAAATCGAATCTGACCAACACTACATAATACGTGGCTAAACTTATGCTTTAAACTAAGACTATGGAAGGAAAACTATCGGGCACGTCCTAAAACTTACTTTGCACAATTTTACTTGCAAGTACACTCCCCCTTTTCCCTTCTTCTCTCAACCTCTATCCTATTTCGGGAACTTCACCAGGTCACTGGGGTACTTACAGCTAGATTGATGCAGGGTCACGAGCCGTCGAGCAGAGCAGAAAGAGAGAGCGAGTTCTGGCTTGACTCCTGCTTTTTATACCTGAGTTTCTCCCTTGTAACCCCCCAGGTGGTCCTCTGGACAAAAGGGTCTTTTGATGATTCCCAGTTTCGATCTGGCATGAACAATAGGCTTCCGATGATAAGGGGTTTGCTGATGTCATGATCCCTCAGCCTGATCGTTATCCAATCGCCTAGATGGGCTTCCATTGTCCCGATGGATGGGTCATCGACGATGGTGATATGTTTTGCTGTTGGGCTGTTTATTCCCGTCTGCTGAGGCTCGGTTCCTTCCTTTGTGTTTCCAAGATAATCTCGTTATCTCCGTCTCAGCCTTTCCTGCTCGCACCATCCGCCTAGTGGTGTAATGCCCAGGCCCACAGACAGGTTCGAAACTGGTTCTTCCTTTGTGGATTGGGGTTTTTTCCGTTGCAGCCAGCAAATCTGTTTAAAAATGTCCATGTTCTTATCCGAGTTCTTCCATAATTTTGGAGGATTTGCCCCAATAACTTACAGTAGTCACCCAAAGAGTTGTACCTTGTTCTGGTCACCGCTGGATTTTCAACATGTTGAAAATTTTCGGCAACCTGTAACGACCTATGACGGGTGCCAGCAGTCGCCGAAAAATTTGTGTACGTGGGACAGGCCCTTGATTCTATTTGCTTCACTTTCCACTTTTTCACTTGCGAAATAAAGTATGTTATATCATACCAATGACCCCCTTCTGAATAGCCAAATTAATCATATAATGGTAGGATCTTTACATTTTGCTGCTATGTGAAGCAGATGATTATAACAAGCAGCAGCTAATTTTATTTCTTCCTTAATTGAAAATTCATTACGCAAAGTCAAGATGTAATTTTGTGAGTCCAGATTGCAAGGAGGTACGTTTGCTGTTGCATGATACCATAAAAAGATACCAGAAGAGCAATTGCCTATTTTACATCTTTCCAGTTGGAGAGCTGGCCTGATGTCTTCCATTTTGCTTAAATCACTCGAATCAAAATGACCCCTCAATATCAATAGATTGTTTTTAGCCAAGTCCTTCCTACACTATTTAATGTTCAGACAGAACTGACCTTGCACATTTTGAGTTTTAGAGATACAGTGAGAAAGCAGGCCTTTGGCCCACTGAGTCCGCACCGACCAGCGATCCCCGCACACTAACACTACCCTACACACACTAGGGACAATTTTACATTCATACCAAGTCAATTAACGTACAGAAGTGTGGGAGGAAACCGGCGATCTTGGAGAAAGCTCATGCAGGTCACGGGGAGAAGGTAGAAACTCCGTACAGACAAACACCAGTAGTCAGGATGGAACCCGGGTCTCTGGCGCTGTGAGGCAGTAGCTCTACTGTTGCACCACCATGCCGCCCTATTGTTGAACAACAATCAGGAGCAGGAACCTTAGTTGATTTTATTTCTTTTCTTAACATAGCAATAGAGAGGTTTCTGATTGCAATGCTTTCTTAACCCCATTTGAAGCCTTATGCCCCTGTCCCACTTAGGCAAATATTTAGGCGACTACAGGCGACTAGGCTGTCGCCACATGGTCGTGAGTCGTCTCCTCAGTTGCCCAAAGAATCGTAACCTTTTTCTGGTCGCCGCTGGATTTTGAAACCTTCAAAACTTTTCGCCAATGAGCGTAGCTTGACTTCTCCTGACGTAGGGTGCTGACGTATTTTGTCGGCAGGTGACGTAGGTTGTCGCCAGAACTGACATCGTTTTTTTTGGTGTTGTTAAAGTATGATTCTGTTTCAAATTTTATGTCGAAGGGGGTCCAGTCACCGGTTTTTCGGCGATCTGCTACGACTACAACAGTCGCCGGCAGTCACCCAAAAATAGCCTAAGTTGGACAGGCCCATTAGGATGAAGCTTGAAACCTTGCTAATTTGTTTGACTCAGTACCATTCTGAAATATGTTTCCAGGTATTAAATCACAGAGGAAGCCGAATAGGCACATATTACATGTATATAACATGCAACTATATTACAGATATTAACGTATTTCAGAAGACTTTAAACAATCAGGACACAACATGTGAACATTCCACAAGATCTGCAGAGTGTGTAGCTTTGAACATACTGTAACGTCAGTTACTGCTCTGATGAAAGGCACCATTTAAATTATTGCACCAATTCTTAAACTGATGCTGGATCGCAACTTTTTTCTTGACCCAACTATTCCTTATAGCCGCCGATAGCTTTAGTGAAGTTTCACAAGAGACTATTGTCTTTGTCGAGGTGTTCCAGTACGAGTAGAATACTTTGTTTTCTATGATTGAGAACAGTTCACTTGATGTGATTGGTATTCTGGATTGTGGATGCAGTTGAATTGTCTGCCAGAGGAACAAAGTTTTACTAAATCAATTTTGGAAGCATTGTATTGCATTCCTATCCATAAATGGATGAATAATGAATAATAGCATTGATTTCAAGCTCTGGGCTGATTACGTGGTCTATATATAGAGTCATGTAATTGATCACAAGGCTGCTCTTGCTGAAAGCAGGAGTGTGAGACACTTATAAGCACTTAAACTCTGAGAGCTAAGGTTATGACCTTGGTGTAGACCTTTGGTACATTACTAACATGTATTTTGCTCAATCTTCATGTGTCATTTGTTTCCGCAATCCCTTTCATTGAAGATGTATTTTGTTACGGTTTACGTCATTGGTCGTATGGGAATAAAACTGGTGATATCAATGGTGCTAATGTTAATTTATTAAGAAATTACTTGAAAGCTGTACTGGGCAAAGTATAAAACACAGATGTTGGAGCTGGTTGATGATGTTAGCGCATCTCTAAACTCCCAGCTCCTGCTCAAAGAATATGTACTACCAGTTAGGTTGGAGATACCATGGGATGACCTGTCATATGCTCAGTTCAGACTCCAAGCAAGTGCCTGGCGTCATAGAGTCATACAGCATGGAAACAGGCCCTTCGGCCCAACTATCTCACATCGGCCAACATGCCCCGTCTACACTAGTCCCACCTATTTGCGTTTGGCCCATTTCCCTCTAAACCTAAGTAGCGTTAAGGACAATCCCAATTTGTTTTATGAATACATAAGGGGGAAAAGGGTAACTAGAGAGAGAGTGGGACCTCTCAGGAATCAAAGTGGTCACCTCTGTGTGAAGCCACAAGAGATGGGCAAGGTCCTAAATGAGTATTTCTCCTCTGTATTTACCGAGGAGAAAGACAGTAGGACGGAGGAAATTGGAGCAGTCAGTGGAAGTATCTTGAGAGCATTCAGGGTTACCGTCGAAGAGTACTGAAAGTACTGTCGTGTTTGAAGGTTGACAGATCTGCAGGGCCTGATCAGATATATCCCAGGACATTGCGGGAAACTAGAGAGGAAATTTCGGGAGCCCTGGTTGAAATTTACGAGTCGTCTTTAAATACAGGAGAGGTGCCGGAAGACTGGAGGGTGGCAAATGTCGTGCCTCTTTTCAAGAAGAGCTGCAAGGAATATGCTGGGAACTGTAAGTTGGTAAGTTACTGGAGAGTATTCAGAGAGATAGGCCATACAGACATTTGGATGGGCAAGGGCTGATTAGGGATAGTCAGCATGGTTTTGTAAGTGGGAGGATATGTCTCACAAATCTGATTGATTATTTTGAAGACGACCAAAAAGGTTGATGAGGGCAGAGCTGTAGATGTTGTGTACATGGACTTCAATAAGGCATTGAACAAGGTTCCGCATGGTGAGCTGCTCTGGAAGGTTAGATCGCATGGGATCTTCTTGTTCTTGGTTTCTTGGTCCTCCAAAATATTCCAAATGGAATTTAAACTGGAGGTTGGAATTTAAACTAAACTCCAAGGAGAGATAGCTGAATAGATAGCAAATTGGCTCCATGGAAGGAAGCAGAGGGTAATGGTGGAAGGTCGCTTCTCAGACTGGATGCCTGTGACTAGGGGTGTGCCTTAGGGTTCGATGCTGGTCCCGTTACTGTTTGCCATCTACATCAATGATTTGGATGAGAACATACAGGGCAAGATTAGCAAGTTTGCTGATGATTAGTGGCTGGGTCTCTATTCCATGGAGCGAGGGAGATGAGGGGTGATCTTATAGAGGTGTACAAAATCATGAGATGAAAAGATCGAGTAGATGCACACTTTTGCCCAGAGTAGTGGAATCGAGGACCAGAGGACATAGGTTCAAGTGGAAAAGATTTAATAGGAATCCGAGGAGTAGCTTTTTCAGACAAAAGGTGGTGGGTGTATGGAACAAGCTGCCAGAGGAGGTAATTGAGGCTGGGACTATCCCAACGTTTACCAAACAGTTAGACAGGTACATGGATAGGACAGGTTTGGAGGGATATGGACCAAGCGCAGGCAAGTGGGACTAGTGTTGCTTGGACATTGTTGGCCGGTGTGGGCAGGTTTGCCCAAAGGGCCTGTTTCCACACTGTATCACGCTATGACCTGTCCTATCCATGTACCTGTCTAAATGTTTCTTAAACGTTGCGATAGTACCTGCCTCAACTACCTCCTCTGGCAGCTTGTTCCATACACCCACCACCCTTTGTATGAAAAGGTTACCCATCTGATTCTTATTAAATCTTTCCTCCCTCACCTTAACATTATGTCCTCTGGTTCTTGATTGCCCTATTCTGGGCAAGAGACTTGACACTCCACCTGATCTATTCCTCTCATGATTTTCTACACCTCTATAAAATCACCCCTCATCCTCCTTTCCTCCAAGGAATAGAGTCCTAGCTTGCTCATCCTCTGCCCATGGCTCCGGCCCTCGAGTCCTGGCAACATCCTCGTAAATCTTCTCTGCACCCTTTCTAGTTTGACAACATTTTTTCTGTAACATGGTGCTTAAAACTGAACACAATATGCTAAATGTGGCCTCACATACATCTCATGCAACTGCAACATGACCTCCCAACTTCTATACTTAATGCTTTGACTGATGACGACCAATGTACCAAAAGTATTTTTGACCACCCTATCTACCTGTTATGCCACTATCAACTAACTATATACCTGTACTCCTAGATCCCTCTGCTCTACAACACTCCCCAGAGCTCTACCGATCACTGTGTAGGTTCTGCCCATGTTAGTGCCACCAAAATGCAAGACCTCACATTTCTCTGTATTAAATTCCAACTTGCTTGTGGTCATTGGATTACTATGATGTACTCTCCAATGAGGGAACCATGTGCTGCCCTTTATCACCAAGTGATCTAATATCTATATATTACTAAAACTCTCATCTTGACCACTTCCTGTCTGTGTTGTAATTAAATTTGCACAAAAACGATCCCCCATAGCGCTACGAATTTTCGCCACCTTACTCACCATTCTCCTCTGCTGCAAGTCAAATACGTTTTGTTCCAACTGGTGAAATAGTACAAAAGTTATGAAGGTTTTGAAGGTTCCCCCTCCCCCACATCCCCCACACCCTCTCCCTCCCCTCCCCCACACCTCTCCTCCCCCACACACCCTCCCATGTGACTGGGACCCAACGGGTCCCACTTAGTCTAGCCCATTCCTTAAAAGGAGGAATGCAGGTAAGCTTCACAATTCTACGGCCTAGTTTTAAGGATGATTTTAGCAGCAGAGAAAACCCCCAAATCAACCTCTGACTTAGATACACAGTTCTTCTCATTCTTCCAATTGTGAGACAGGTAGTAAGTTGGACTAATTTTGGACGGACCAGAGTGAGTGATTCTACACAACATTATTCCACAGCTTATCAATTGGATGCA
The DNA here is from genome assembly GCF_010909765.2 of Amblyraja radiata. Lineage (NCBI taxonomy): Eukaryota > Metazoa > Chordata > Chondrichthyes > Rajiformes > Rajidae > Amblyraja > Amblyraja radiata. The sequence continues at coordinate 10,083,294 of NC_045977.1, forward strand.
TACTTTATCAGCCTCTGTTTTTTGGCTTTTGTTCCTGTTTAACTTCACATGTTCCAATAGTATTTGGTAGGTTGATTAGCCACCGTAAGTTAGATCATAGAATGTAGATCGGTACAGAAGATAGACACAAAAAGCTGCAGTAACTCAGCGGGACAGGCAGCATCTCTGGAGATAAGGAATAGGTGATGTTTCAGGTCGGGATCTTTCTTCAGATCCGAAACGTCACCCATTCCTTCTCTCCAGAGATGCTGCCTTTCCCGCTGAGTTACTGCAGCATTTTGTGTCTATCTTCGGTTTAAACCAGCATCTGCAGTTCCTTCCTACACATTATATCAGTACAGCACAGGAACAGATCTATGATGACTGTGCCGAACATAATGGCAACTTAAACTAATCCCTTCAGCCTGCACTTCATTCATATTCCACGTCACCATCCACATTCCCTGCGTATTTGTGTGCGTATCTAAAAGCCATTAATGCATCTCATCCATCTCATGTAGGTAAGCGGTGTTAGCAATGTGGGAGAGTTGATGGGAAAATTAAAAAATATATATAGTATTTAATATATATATAAAATATATATTAGTATCGGTGTAGTTAATGTGGATTTGTTGGGCCGAAGGGCTTGTATCCTCACTGGATGAATATAATTCGATAGGTTTATTACTATGTCTATTCCATATACATATTGGCAAAGAATTTGAGCAGTAAGTTTGTATGCTTTCCAGATACCAATCCAATATGAAAACTCAGCACTTTATTCTTCCCATTGCTGAAGCAAAATAACCCGGTTTTCAGTCAAATATTGCCAACTTCGTAGTTTTGCAATTTGTTATTTATTATTGAACAAGCAGGAAGTCTGAGAATCCAGCCGATATTTCACAGAGTCTTTCTCATCACAGTGAATCCTTGGAGCTCAAGGTAGAGGATTAAAGGACAAGACTCCTGTTAAGATCATGAAAGGGAAGGATGGTTTAGTTTGGATGCAGCATGGAAACAGGCCATTCAGCCCACATATGTGTCTGTTCCATATCTCTCGAAACCTTTCCTCGCCATGGATCTGTTCAAATATTTTTAAATGTTGTCACAGTACCTGCCTCAAATACCTCCTCTGTTACTCACCATTCTTTTTTTTAGTTCAGGAGTAAAGCGTGCAAACAGATCCTTCGGTCCACGTTGACCACCGATCACCCATACACTAGTTCTATCCTACACACTAGGGGCAAGTAACATAAGCCAATTAGCCTACAAACCTGCACGTATTTGGAATGTGGGAGGAAACCGGAGCACCCGGAGAAAACCCGCGTGGTCGCAGGGAGAACGTGCAAACTCCACGTAGACAGCACCCGTAGTCAGGATGGAATCCGAGTCTCTGGCGCTGTAAGGCAGCAGCTTTACCGCTGCGCCATCGTGCTGCCCTATAAATGTAGTCTATATAAGTTCTCAAAAGGATTGTGGCAAACTAAACATGGATATGTGAAGCTGTACATCTGCAAACCAGGCACAAATGTACAATGCTGTGTCTGATCTGCCCTGTTTTGGATCTGCCCTGGATACAATGTCAGCTGTAATTGATCCATTCCAGCAAAGAAAAACATAGAACATGTGGGGGAGAAAATCCTATAGATATTTTTTTTTAGACCTCAGAAGCCAGTGTCTGCTGTTCTTAGCTTCACATCTTGCTGAGAATGGCAGCCTCGTGAGCTGCCAACAAGTCACACAGCGGCTGGGAGTTGGATAGTTTAAAAATAACTTCCTGACACCTAAAATGAGGAGTTAAGTAGATTCATACTATGTGAATAGTCAGACATAACAGACAGTTAACCTTGAAGACACAAAAGACTGCAGATGCTGGAATCTGCAGACGGTTAATATTAGAATGCAGCAGGCAACAACTTTTTCCAAGTGGCAGAAAATAATCTTCACTGTTTGAAATAATTTCAAAATAAGAATAGAAGTCAGTGGCTGCTGACATTATTAAACTGTTGACATGCATTGCTGAATAAGGGTTTCCTGGATATCCTGCTTTCAGATTTTTATAAATCTGGACACCATATACATTGAGGCAGACATTTTGTGACATTTTAGCGGAGTCGAGACCGTGAGTTATTTCAATGAACTTTATTACGAACGGTAAAACAATGAATAACGTGAGTCTAAGACAGCTAAATAAATGATGTTGCATCCACAAGTGTGGCCCTCGAAAGAATGAAATCGACACAAAGCGCGCGAAACCCGCTCCCCGCGCCCACGTGACTGGAGTAGCCAATCCAAAGGTTAGACTACCCCAAGGTACCAGCAGATGCCGCTACAATATCCTTGGTAAAATGGTTCCTTTGATACATGTGGTGTTGCACTAGGACTGAACAGTGTTCAGCATGTGTACAGTGTATCTTGCTGTCTTCACATTATTTATTTCAGCTCAAATAAATTTATGTTGTGGAATCATGAACATTCTTGAGTGTTTAATGTTATCAATGTTCGGGTTCAGTGAGTTAAATTAGAAATTTCTTGTTGATGCGAAGCAAAGGTTGTAACTGCTCCAAGTTGGGAAAAAGGTTTCTGGTATTACAAAAGCAATTTTAAGTTAAAAAAATGTAAAGTGTAGAGATAAGCCAAGGAACTGGGATGTGCCGAGTTTGGTTTCTATTAAATCGCTTCCCTTTCAATCCTTGTTCTCTTCAGCATTATAAAAATAAATCAGTCGAAATACGTGCCCTGCAAATTATGGGGTAAACATTTGTCTTATTGGTTGAAAGGAGAATCATCCACATGCAAGATTTCTTCAGCCACAATCATTCAAGAGTCTGAATCACTTGGGGATAACATTTCAGCATTAAAGCCTTTCAGTTGCCTGTTTTATTTGTGCAATATTGACTCAAAGGGAGGTACCAAGGGCTCACTGCAGTCATTTTCCATGGAATTAATTCCTGCATGTGCCACCAGGGAAAGGCATTGTCAGCAGTCCAAGCAGTTGCTTATAAGAAATAGAATAATCAGGGAGGATGACCCAGAGAGCTGCATTATATATATAGCAAACCAATTGGTTCCAAGTTGGCACTTGCAAGAGTTAAATAAATGGCAAGCCAAACTGTAAATGATGGGTGAAAAACTGTAACCTGCTCAAAAAAGTTGATATGGAAATATTCAAAGCACGGAGGTAAAGTAACATTAAACACAAAATATCAAATGTTTGAACATTCAAGCTGTGAGGCAGAGGTTACGGTATTCTGATTTGGCTGAAAGGATGTCTTGTTGTTGTTTCTTTAACTAAGATGTGAGTATTTGTTGTTCACCAATGCCACGCTGATATTCACTCGTTTCCTGGCATTTGGGCAAAGTATTTATTTTTCATTCCTGTACATAGGCATCATGCTGGCATTCTTGCTAACTCACTTTCTCCAGGAGAGCAAGCAACTGTGTGCCGCAGCTAAACTAAACGTGTGAGTGGAAACTCCAAACACTTCATAACATTCTGCTAATGGGGGGCTACACACTCAGATCAATACAAGTAGTCCTCTTCATTGATTTGTTTTTGTTTCATCTTTGATTGAAATGTCAAGTGGATTTGAGGAAGTGGGCATGCTGTGTATCAAGTGCTTTCCTACTTCCTGACATTTTGCTGAACTATACGGTCCTACAATTATATTGGAAAGTAATTATCGATACAATTTTCACACAAGGGGCGGTGGGTGTATGGAACAAGCTGCCAGAGGAGGTAGTTGAGGCAGGGACTATCCCAACGTTTAAGAAATAATTAAACAAGTCCATGAATAGGACAGGTTTGGAGGGCACTGGATGGAACGCAGGCAGGTGGGACTAGTGTGGCTGAGGCATGTTGGTCGGTGTTTGGGTCAGTTGGGCCAAAGGGCCTGTTTCCATGCTGTATCACTCTATGACTCTAATATTTAATCTGCGGTAGCACTGTTTCTTTAACTTAATTATCTGTGTAGTCACACTTTCATATTTGGCTCGTGTTTACCGAAGACTAAGAAGAGGAATAACGTAGATTTTTGTTGAGATTAGGCACAATTTGATATTTATCTCACGCTGAGCTTGCTGCCTTGATTGGTAGCCTGCTGACTGTGTGGCTGTAGTAATGATGTACTCCAAGACTCAGCTTTGATGACATGATCATGGGAAGCGTTGAACCTGGTAACATGACACATGCTGCTCACCATGACATCACACAAATTCACAGCGCCACCTGTGGCACCCACTTGGCATGAATCTCTTCAAAGCCATGGTCCAGTGCACAGATTTCAGCACCTCTCCATGTCGCGCATTGATTAGACACTACATACACGAGGAACTGACAGGCCTGTCATACACACTTATTTGCAAAGGAGGGTTGAGGATATAATCAACAGTGCTCCATTTAGTGGCTGTTGCTTGTGCACAGTGAGCATATGCATGATGACATCGTTTGTGAACATCTTGCTGGAAGCAAAAATCTCACAAAGATGCAGCATGATGAACATAGATATTTATTTCTTTACAGCGCAACATTTGTTGATCTTTGCTCTCCCTTGTATGCTAATGACTTTAATATATGCCTAAGGATCAGGAGAGAGGGAAAATTAATTGAATCTGTTCTAATACGCCTGCTGATTTAATGGATTTAATCATTTACAGGCCATTGTTGCTTAATTTCATTAGCCAATTCCTGATTCCCTACATGATTTTGTTCACTGATCCATAACGCTGACCATTAGACCACATCATAGAAATGTGAATCTTGCATTTTCTTCCAGTATAATAATAACATTTTTAAAAGGGGAAAGTGCTCAGAAGAGATACTGGGTATGTTCATGAGGGAGGCAGTGGCCAGGATGCATTGCCAAGATAACAGTGGCTGGGGTTGGTTTTGAAGGTAGACATGAGTAGCACGGCGGCGCAGCGGTAGAGTTGCTGCCGTACAGCGCCAGAGACCCGGGTACGATCCTGACTATGGGTGCTGTCTGTACTGAGTTTGTACGTTTTCTCCAGGATCTTCAGTTTCCCCCCACACTCCAACGACATACAGGTTTGTAGGTTAATTGGCTTGGTATAATTGTAAATTGTCTCTAGTGTGTGTAGGATAGTGTTACTGTGCATGGCTCAGTGGTCGTCAGGGACTCGGGCCTGTTTCAGCACTGTATCTCCAAACGAAGCTAAACTAAACTAAACATGGTTAACTTTGATCATAAGGGGGGTGACAGCAACAAGGGTGCCATTAACTCAATGTTGAGAAGAGGCGCACTCGGGAGAAAAGGGAATAGAGTTAGCTGATGGGGAGGAGGAATGAGGGAAGGATAAAAGGTAGCAGTGGAAGGATGCAACTGTGGCCAGGTAATGGAGGGAGGTGGAAGGAGGCGAGCTGAAGTTGAGGTCTTGGTAGTTTGGGAGGGAGAACAGCATTGATCAGGATGGGCAGAGAAGGTAGCAGGAATTGGGGAGGGGAACACAGTGGTGTCCAAGGTCATGTGGGGTGTATGGTGATGGTGGGTCGAGGTGGCCAGCGGATCAGGGAATAATAGTGATGGCTGGAGATGGGTTTGAAGATTGTGATGGGAGTTGTCAGGGATGGAGGCTGGCACTGGGATGGGGGGCATTGAGGCTGGTTGTGGATTGTGGATTATGGTGGCATGGGTCAGGGAGGAACACAGGGCGGGGTTGAGGAGACTGACTAGCAATGACTAGGCTCTGTGAAGAGTAAAGATGGTTAAGCTCAGGATGGGGGGGGGGGGGAAGAGTGGATAGACTTGGTGCGGAGGGTGAGAGTAGGCACCATTGGTGAGGAGAGTGGGCGGGCTCTGTGGGGAGAATGTAAGGGTGGGGCAAGGGTGAAATGTTCCCACAGGAGAGTTGTAGTATCTATGCTGAGGTATACAAGGGAAGGCGGGCCTAGTAAGGTGTTAACAGTGTCTGGCTTCAAGGGGACCATAACAACTCTGGGCTCGAGGGTAAGAAGGGTGGGTGAGGGAGACTAATGACTGCAGATTGGATACTCTTGGATAGGAAGGGGGATTTGGGGTGATGGTATTTGAAAGGTACAGTTACTCAGGCTTGCCATGTGGAGGGGAAGCAAAGAGGAATTTCAGGCATCCTGGAATGGTTGAGGAAGTAGGGTAAGTCTGGTCTGGCTTGGAGAATAAGGGTCAAGGTAACCCCTGTGTTGCTATTAGCTGCAGACATCGCCATGATTGAATAAGATTATGGGTTGGAGCTCTGGTGCACTAATTTGGATATGCAGCACTCCCCTAATTGATGATTTGATAAGTTCTTTCGCTTCCCAAAACATGGTAAACAATAACCTTCTCGCTGTGTCCAGCCTCACTTGCCAGTATGATTAAGCTAGGCATACTTCAACCTGACAGGCAGCGTCTCTGGATAGAAGGAATGGGTGACATTTCGGGTCCAGTCTACTCCTTCTCCACAGAGATGCTACCTGACCCGCTAAGTTACTCCAGCATGTTGTGTCTATCTTCCATGTAAACCGGCATCTGCAGTTCCTTCCTGCATACTTCAGCCTGAGTATTCAGTCTCTTCTTGGAGTTCAGCCACTTCACGTGGCACCTTTTCCAGTACAGAGGGTATGATAAATGGTTTAATATTCAACTCTGATTCAATTCTCAACTCCTAATGAGCTTTGCCAGCCAACAGATTATACACTAAGTGGATTATTATAAGTCACCAAGGTATGGTATTGTGGAATTGAAGCAAGTTAAGTAAATAAACAAATAAATAGTTTTACACCCTGTGCATGTAAACGTTATTTACATTTAATCAGGCTATTTACTCGTTAAATTTATTTTGTTCTATGCTGTGAAATATGCAACATGTGGTTTGTATATCATTAACTTATCAATACAAAAGGCCAGTTGTAAAGTATTGTTAAAAATGAGTTATGGAAGAATTCATTTAGTGCCGAATGGATGTCCTAAGTAAGGATTTATTTATCTGGTGAATACTACCGTCCATGCTAATGCAGTTGTGTTGTGACAGCTCTTCCCTTTCATCCTCCATCTCATTGGGAGCAGACATTATGCTGATGATTTATTTTGCTTCTTCCGTTAATGAGTTGAATTCACTTTCTACAGATGTTGCCATGGTGCATTGCACAACCTGTAACTGAAGTTGTCTCAGCGCGAGTTGATTAAAGTTACTGAGAACAACAAAAAGAGTTGCACCAATGTGTTTCTCTAATATTCTATCCATTGATTTTTCTAAGTTTTTCCTTGTTATTTGAAGTTACCCCATTTATTAGCATCCAGGTATTTTCTGTTTTCTCCATGGTGAAAACTGATACAAAAGATTGATTTAATAAATCTGCCGTCTCTTTGTTTTCTGTTATTAATTCACCAGTCTCGTTCTCCAGAGGACCCACAGCAACTTTAGCCGCCTTCTTCCTATTTATATATTCATAGAAACACACACTGTTTGTTTTCATATTATACCCAAGTTTTCTCTCAAAATCAATTTTCTCCCATATGAGCTTTTAACAATGATCCTAAAAACCTCCAGTCCTCTGCCCTACCTTCTGCACTTGCCACTTTGAATGCATTACTTTCCAATTTAATATTATCTTTCACTTCCATTGTTAATAGCAGACTGTGTCCTTTTCTCAAAAAAACCCTCTTTCTAGTTGGGATGAATTCCAGCGGCGTGTTTGGACCAGTTGCCACTGATCATCTGTTGACCTCTCTCTTGGCCTATTTTCCCATTTTACCTCAGATAACTCCACCCTCTTACCGTTATTTGTTGAAAACAGTGGCTTTGATCCTGTGGTCACTTTCAAACTGCATCTGAAATTCTCCCCTGCTCACACCCTAATAGGGGATCTTTAACTTCAATATCTCACATTAGTCATTTCGATTTTACTCACGACCAAATCTAAAACTCCGTATTACTGGGTGGGTTCTGTAACATAAGCAATCCATGAAACATTCCATAAATTGGTCTTCTACAATACCAATAGACAATGGGTGCAGGAGCAAGCCATTCATCTCTTCGAGCCAGCACCGCCATTCAACATGATCATGGCTGATCATCCACAATCAGTGCCTCGTTCCTGCCTTCTCGCCATATCCCCTGACTCCGCTATCTTTAAGAGCACTATCTAACTCTCTTGAAAGCATTCAGAGAATTGGCCTCGATTGCCTTCTGAGGCAGAGAATTCCACAGATTCACAACTCTCTGGGTGAAAAAGTTTTTCCTCATCTGCGTTCTAAATGGCCAACCCCTTATTCTTTAGGAGCACTATCTAACTCTCTGTGATTCTGTGGCCCCTGATTCTGCCTGCTGTACCTACATGCTTACTTTCAGTGACGGATGAACAAGGAACTCCAGATGTCGTTGTACTTCCCCTTTTCCTAACTTGACACCATTCAGATAATAATCTGCCTTCCTGTTTTTGCCACCAAAGTTGATAACCTCACATTTATCCACATAAACTGCATCTGCCTAGCATCTGCCCACTCACCCAACCTGTCCAAGTCACCCTGCATCCTCATAGCATCCTCCTCACACTTCACACTGCCACCCAGCTTTGTGTAATCTGCAAATTTGCTAATGTTACTTTGAATCCCTTCATATAAATCATGAATGTATATTGTAAATAGCTGTGGTCCCTGCATCGAGCCTTGCGGTACCCCACTAGTCACTGCTTGCCATTCTGAAAGGGACCTGTTAATCCCTACTCTTTGTTTCCTGTCTGCCAACCAATTTTCTATCCATGTCAGTAGCCTACCCACAATACCATGTGCTCTAATTTTACCCACTAATCTCCTGTGGGACCTTTCTGAAAGTCCAGGTACACTACATCCACTGGCTCTCCCTTGTCCATTTTCCTAGTTACATCATCAAAAAATTGCAGAAGATTAGTCAAGCACGATTTCCCCTTCATAAATCCATGCTGACTCGGACCGATCTTGTTACTGCTATCCAAATGTGCCGCTATTTCATCTTTAAAATTGACTCCAGCATCTTCCCCACCACTGATGTCAGGCTAACTGGTCTATAATTCCCTGTTTTCTCTCTCCCACCTTGCTTAAAAAGTGGGATAACCTTAGCTACACTCCAATCCACAGGAATTGATCCTGAATATATAGAACACTGGAAAATAATCACCAATGCGTTCACGATTTCTAGAGCCACTTCCTTAAGTACCCTGGGATGCAGACCATCAGGCCCTGGGGATTTATCAATCTGCAGTCCCATCAGTCTACACAACACCATTTCCTGCCTAATGAGAATTTCCCTCAGTTCCTTCGTCACCCTAAGTCCTCTGACCGCTAGTACATCTGGGAGATTGTTTGTGCCTTCCTTAGTGAAGACAGATCCACAGTACCTATTCAACTCGTCTGCCATTTCCTTATATCCCATAACAAATTCACCTGTTTCTGTCTTCAAGGGACTCACATTGGTCTTAACTATTGTTTTCCTCTTCACATACCTAGAGAAGCTTTTACTATCCTCCTTTATATTCTTGGCTAGCTTACCTTCGTACCTCATCTTCTCTCCCTGTATTGCTTTTTTAATTATCTTCTGTTGCCATTTAAAAGTTTCCCAATCCTCTGACTTCCCGCTCATCGTTGCTATGTTTATTATTACACTGTCCTTGACTTCCCTTGTCAGCCAGGGTCGCCACTTACTCCCCTTACAATCGTTCTTGCACTTTGGAATGAACTGATCCTGCACCTTCTGTATTGTTCCCAGAAATACCTGCCATTGTTGTTCCACTGTCATCTGTGCTCAGGTCTCTTTCCAGTCAACTTTGGCCAGCTCCTCCCTCTTGGCTCCATAGTCCCCTTTGTTCAACTGTAATACAGGTACTGACACTTCCAATATTCCCCTCTTCCTCTCAAATTCTTACCCTTGCCGGTTTTGTAAGAGTAAGGATGAAATAAATCTTTAAAAAGACACAACGTATAGGAGTAACTCAGCAGATCAGGCAGTATCTCTGGAGAACATGGAAAGGCAACGTTTGTAGTCGGGAACCTTCTTCAGAACATTAACTACTTATCAGAAACTCACTAAACGAATAGCTTATTTTTCCAACATTTTGAAAGACGTGTACATATTTACTGATAGTTTAGAAAGTGATTTGTCAGGATAGTTAGAAACGCTGGTCAGCTGCCTGACTTGCATTGACATTATACTTTCATGCTTAATCCAGGGCGGAGTTGCTCCTTTTGTCTATGGTCACACTCACCCTACCTACACATTAAAGCCCATACTCTGAACACCACACAGTTTGAAGATGGTTGTGATTTATGATCTGACCTTGAATTAGGGCAAAGGCAGGTGGTTGTTGATGGTATTTGAATGCACATGAAGTCATAGCCTCAGAATAAAAGTTTGTGCCTTTACAAAGGAGATGAGGTGGAATTTCTTTAGTCAGAGGGTTGTGAATCTGTGGAATTCATTGCCACAGACGGCTGTGGAGGCCAAGACAATGGATATTTTTAAGGCGGAGTTTGACTGATTCTTGATTAGTACGGGTATCCGGGGTTATGTGGAGAAAGCAGGAGAATGGGGTTGAGAGGGAGAGATAGATCTGCCATGATTGAACGGAGGAGGAGACTTGATGGGCCAAATGGCCTAATTCTACTCCTAGAACATATGAACACGAACTAAGAACATTGCCAAAATCAGACCCTCTCTCACACCTCCCGCTGCTGAAAGACTCATCCATGCCTTCATCTCCTACCGACTGGACTACTGCAACTCACTTCTCCTTGGCATCAGCTCCACCTACATGAACCGACTCCAAATGGTCCAGAACGCAGCCGCCCGACTCATCACCCTCACCAAATCCTGGCATCACATCACTCCAGTCCTCAAACAACTTCACTGGCTTCCCATCTCCCACCGGATCACCTACAAAATCCTGGTCCTCACCTACAAAGCCCTCCACCATCTGGCCCCCCCCCCCATATCTCAATGACCTCCTCTCCCCCTACCAACCCTCACGGTCCCTCAGATCCACATCAGCCGGTCTCCTCTCCATCCACAAATCCAACCTCCACAGTTTTGGGGACAGAGCCTTCTCCAGGGCAGCTCCCAGGCTCTGGAACTCCCTCCCCCGCAATTCCATGTCCCTCAACATCTTCCAGTCCCGCCTCAAGACCCATCTCTTCACCTCTGCCTATCCTTAGCCCCACGTCCCCCTCCCTTTTCATCTGTGCTTGAATTGCCTCATATTGTGTTTTGAATTGAATGCTGTCTTTAATTTGTGTACTAGTCATGTCCCTACTATTTATTTCATTCCGCTTACATGTTTTTCCTCTACTTGCTAAATTTTTGTAAGGTGTCCTTGAGACTCTTGAAAGGCGCCCATAAATAAAATTTATTATTATTATTATTATTAAGATAGGTTGTGATAAGCCAATACTGCTTAAACTGGGGACTATGAGCATGAATGGAATATAACTTGTAAACTGCCGGTATCATGTGGGTTTTATTCCCAATTTCAAATTGCATGCTGTTAAAAAATTCATTTTTACAATGTGACGTACATTTTGGCATATCCTGGAATCTGGATTTAGATCTGAATTTCTAGGTGACATCGGAGTTTGTATTGGTGCAGTTAGACCTATTGTAATGGTGCAGTTAGACCTGTTGCCTCACAACTGCAGCGATCCAGGTTCATTCCTGACTTGATGTGTTGTCTGTCTGGAGTTTGCACATTCTTCCTGCGACTTTGTGGGTTTCCTATGGGTGCTCCTGGTTTCCTCCCAGGTACCAAAAATGTGTGAGTTGCTAGGTTAATGGGCTACTGTAAATTACTCTTACTGAGCAAGTTAGAGGTAGAATCTAGGACTCAGTCATAGTCATAGAGTGATACAGTGTGGAAACAGGCCCCTTGGCCCAACTTGTCCACAACGGCCAACATGTCCCAGCTACACTAGTCCCACCTGCCAGCGTTTGGTCCATATCCCTCCAAATTTGTCCTATCCATGTACCTGTCTAAAGGGCCTGTCCCACTTTCACGACCTAATTCACGACCTCTGCCGAGCTTGCCCTTGACACATACTCGCAGCATGGTCGTCACAAGGTCGTAGGAGGTCGTAGCAGGCCGTAGGAGGTCGTAGGTAGGTCGTAGCAGACCGTGATGCTAGTCGTAGGTACTCGTGGCATCGAGTAGGTCGGGGCGTTTTTTCTAGCATGATGATAAATGTCCACGAGTAAAAAAGGTTGTGAATTAGGTTGTGAATGTGGGACAGACCCTTTACTGTTTCTTAAACGTTGAGATAGTCCCAGCCTCAACTACTTCTTCTGGCAGCTGGTTCCATACACCCACCACCCTTTGTGTGAAAAAGTTACCCCTCAGATTCCTATTAAATCTTTTTCCCTTCACCTTGAACCTATTCTCTGGTCCTCGATTCCTCTACTCTGGACAAGAGATTCTGTGAATCTGGCTGATCTATACCTCTCATGATTTTATACACAGTTAGTTGATGCAAGAGAATGGAATGAGTTAGGGCAGGAGTCGAATGTACTCTGTGAAAGAGACGCACATTACCAAGTAGCGATATAATCACCTTTTTTAAACAGGAACTATGCTTTCAACATGGCCCGTTGTAAACGACGATAACATCAATAACATACTACTTTGGTTGTAAAACACTTATGGGCCTGTCCCACTCAGGCGACTTTTTAAGCGAATGTAGGAGATTCTGTGCTCGCCACATGGTCATCACATGTTCGCTGGTGGTCTCTGGTGCGTGTCCTTCATGGTTGCGAGGAGTTCCCACATTCTGAGGAACTAGTCGCGGCCTCAATATGGTCGCCGTGAATTTTTCAACATGTTGAAAAGTTTTCTGCGACCAAAAATTGGTCGCCATGGAGATAATCGATAATCCTGTAGTCGTAGGTGCAGTTGTAGAGGGGTCGCCATGTCGTTGTAGGTAGTCGAGGTAGTCGTAGGTAGTTTTAGTTAATCGCCTTTGCTGACCGGTCATTTTAATTGGCTCATTGGGGGAAAAAACGTAAGCACGAGTTTTCAGAACCAAGGATAACCGATCGGTAATGTTAAATGTCTGCCGAACTTCACAGCTGTGTATCTCTGGCTTATTAAAAGTTGCCTGGCTTCTTAAAAGTTGTCTCCAGTCCTTCTACCCCCTTCTCCCCCCCCCCCCCTTCCCCCCTCTTTTAAAGGACATAAGCCCCTGTCCCACTGTACGAGGTAATTCAAGAGTTCTCCTGAGTTTTCCCCTGATTCGAACTCAGAGGATGTCCGTAGTGGGTCCGTAGGAGTTCGTGGCTATCTCGTAGCGGCTCGTAATGCTAACGGTAGGTATAAAAAGTAACAATTTTTTTCATCACTAATATTTTTTGCACGGATGAAAAAATGTCACGCGTTACCAGATGTCCCAAGTACCTAATGTTAGCATTACGAGCCGCTACGAGACATCCACAAACTCCTACAGACCCGCTACGGACATTCCCCGAGTTCGAATCAGGGGAAAACTTGGGAGAACTCGTGAATTACCTTGTACAGTGGGACAGGGGCTTAACCGTACACTGTGCTTTAGCCGTCTTAATTACAGCGCCAACCTTCCTGTTCATAGCGGTGTGTGTCTGTATCACCTTGGCTTTGCACCGTGTGAATTTCAGACAGCGCTCCCCCGCCTTTGCGATGTGTTTGTGTGTGTGTGTGTGTGTGTGTGGTCCACTCTGACAGCCGCCATTCCAGTTCCCGGTTTTTCAGGCGACTGCCGGCAACTTGACAATCGCCAGCAGTCTGCTGAAAAATCGCCTAAGTGGGTCAGGCCCATTAGGGACAACTGTGATATGAAGAAAACCGTCTTTCATTACATAAACTCTGGAAACTACATTTGACTAATTAAGACTTAAAACTCCTGCATTCAAATAATATTTGATTTGCCAACTGGAAAATACTAAGTAACGTTCTAGTTTTTCTCCTAATTAATGTCTGAATTTTTAAATAATTGATGCACCTTCTTTTCTCCTGATGTCAATGTCTTTTCTCCTGATGAAAGCTGTATTGGTTGGTCCAGGTATGTAGGCCAATGATTATAAACTGTCATATTGACTTGGACACAAAAAGCTGGAGTAACTCAGCGGGACAGGCAGCAGCTCTGGAGAGAAGGAATGGGTGACGTTTCAGGTCGAGACCCTTCCTTGATTTGACTTTAAACCATGGTAAAACAAGCTCTTCTGCAAAGGGTTGAATAAAGAATGCTGATCAATGTAATTTTAATTTGTTCTCGGCAAGATTGCTGTAAATTATTCAAAATGGAGAGACATCTAAAGAATCAAAGAGCGGACAAGAACAGAAATATTTATGTCCAATTTCCTCTCATTATTCAGTGCTCCACCAAACATTAAATCACTTTGCTTCTACAATGGTCGTATTTCAATGAAGTTCACAAGGCTACTCTTATTGCAGGTTTAGTTTAATTTAGTGATACAGTGCAGAAACAGGCCCTTCAGCCCACCGAGTCCATGCTGACCAGCGATCCCTGCACATAATAATAATAATAATAATATCTTTTATTGCCATTGCACATCAGTGCAACGAGATTTAGTATGCAGCTTCCAACTGATGTAAAAGAAAAGTAAAATAAATAAATAAGCTGTGTGACGTGACCATCCAAGGGAGACAGTCCATGGGGGTGGGGGGCACTCAGCAGGGCCGGTTCAGAGCCGCTATAGCCCTGGGAATAAAGCTGTTTCTGAGTCTGGAGGTTCGGGCATAGAAGCCCTTGTAACGTCTGCCGGAGGGAAGTAGTTCGAACAGTCCGTTACAGGGGTGTGAGGAGTCTTTATGGATGCTGACGGCCTTCCTGAGGCACAGTGTGTGGTAGATGCCCTCCAAGGCTGGTAGCTGTGTCCCAATAATCCTCTGCGCTCTGTGGACGACGCGCTGAAGAGCTCTCCTCTCTGCCTCCGTGCAGCTGAGATACCACACAGAGATGCCATACGTTAATATGCTCTCTGTGGTGCAGCGGTAGAACGTTGTCAGCAGCTGTTGGAGCAGACCAGTCTTTTTTAATGTCCACACTCTCTCCACACTTTCCCCGTAAATGGAGATTGGGGCGTATTCTCCATTATGGGACCTCCTGAAGTCAATAATCAGCTCCTTGGTCTTGGAGGTGTTTAGTGACAAGTTGTTTTGTGCGTACCAGTCCGCCAGGTTCTGCACCTCCGCTCTGTATTTTGTTTCATCACCATTGGTGATCAGCCCAATCACTGTTGTGTCGTCTGCAAACTTCACGATGGTGTTGGTGTCGAATGCAGGAACACAGTCATGAGTGAAGAGCGAGTAGAGCATGGGGCTTAGTACACAGCCCTGTGGTGTGCTGGTGCTCAGGGTGATAGTGGAGGACAGGTGCGGGCCCAGTCTCACTGCCTGCGGTCGCTCCGTCAGAAAGTTCAGGATCCAATCGCATATCGGCGAGCTGAGGCCTAGCTGGTGGAGTTTGGTGGTGAGCTTGGTGGGGGTGACCGTATTGAATGCAGAGCTATAGTCAATGAAGAGCATCCTCACGTACGTGCCGTCTGTCCAGGTGAGTCAGGACAGTGTGAAGAGCCAGAGAGATGGCATCCTCTGTTGATCTATTTGCCCCGTATGCAAATTGATGAGAGTCCAGTGAGGCAGGGATGCTGGATTTGATGTGGGAGAGGACCAGGCTTTCGAAGCACTTCATTGGGATTGGAGTCAGGGCAACCGGGCGGTAGTCATTCAGGTTGGTGACTTTAGACTTTTTCGGCACCGGCACTATGGTGGCTGTTTTCAGGCACTTGGGGACCGTTGCCAGAGATAGAGACAGATTGAAGATTCTCGTGAATACCTCCGCCAGCTGTACAGCACAGTCCTTTAGTACCCTTCCCTGGACTCCATCCGGGCCTACAGCCTTGCGTGGATTGATCCTACGCAGAGCGCACTGTACCTCCTGAGTGCTCAGTGTTAAGGCCTGTCCCTCCGCCATGGCTGGTGTTATTCCACTCCTGGTGGTGTTGCCAGTTTCGAACAGGGCAAAGAAGGTGTTTAGTTCGTTGGCCAGTGTGATATCACCGTGGGGACAGGCGGGGCTGCTCTTGTAGTCAGTGATGTCCCTGACACCCTGCCACATGCTTCTGGTGTCCGCGGTATTGAAGTGGTCTTCTACCCTTTGCCTGTGGATGACTTTGGCCTTTTTTATGCCTCTGTTCAGGTTCGACCTGGCCGCACTGTAGGCAGAAGTGTCCCTGGATTTAAAGGCATTGTTGCGTGCCCTTAGCAGATCCTGAACCTCCTTGTTCATCCATGGTTTCCGGTTTGGGAACATCTTTATTTGCTTGTCCACTGTGACAGTCTCCACATAGCAGTTGATGTAGGAGAGCACAGTGGATGTGTACTCCTCCAAGTCTACCTCTGTACCACTGGTAGTCTGTTGTGCAAACAGGTCCCAGTCGGTGCGATCAAAGCAGTCCTGGAGTTGTAGGGTGGCGTCCTCGGGCCATATTTTGACCGTCCTTATTGCAAGTTTGGTCTTGCGGATGAGGGGTTTGTATGCAGGCAGTAGAAACAGTGAGAGGTAATCGGATTGCCCCAGGGATGGGCAGGGGAGAGCTCTGTATGTGTCCTTGATGTTGGTGTACACTTTATCCAGCGTGTTTGAGCCCCTGGTAGGGCACTGCACATGCTGGTGGAATTTGCGGAGTGCGACTCGTAGGTCGACCTGATTAAAGTCCCCTGCAACAATGAAGGCACCGTCGGGGTGAGCATCCTGCTGCTTACTGATGGCCGAGTGCAGCTGTGCTAGCGCTAGGTTAGCATTAGCCTGTGTTGGGATGTATATGGCCATGATGATAACCACAGTAAACTCCCGAGGCAGGTAAAACGGCCTACATTTAAGCAGTAGGTATTCCAGGTCTGGGGAACAGTAGCTCTCTATTGCAGTGTGGTTGGTGCACCAGTCATTGTTGATGTAGATGCAGAGCCCGCCACCCTTGCTCTTACCGGAGTCCTTTGTTCCATCAGCACGATGCAGTGTTAGGTCCACAGTTGGTTAGGTCCACAGCCCCATCGGGAACCAGCGCGCTGAGCCAGGTCTCTGTGAAGATCAGCACACAGCAGTCTTTCAGGGATCGCTGGGTGTTGATCCAGAGCCTTACCTCATCCAGCTTGTTGGCGAGAAAGACGCTTGGGAGCGATGGTCTTTGTGGAGCCCTCCGTAGCCTGTCCTGCACCCCCGCTCGCTTTCCACGTTTCTGCTTTTGCTCCCGGCGCTTGCTCCGTCTCCTACCCTCCAGAGTGGTGATCCAGGGGGCTGTTCTGCCCAGCTTCATTGGGATTTTAGTAAGGGTGCTGTAGTACTCACAAGCCAGTTTCTCGCAGCCACGTCCGATGTTGAGCAATTCCGTGCGGCTCCATGTGCGACCCGTCGGGATTGCGATGTGGGTCCTGGATTTCCTCGTCCTGGAGGTGAGTTTCTTCCTATGGTTTCTGGGGGTACTGGGGTTTCTAGGGGTTCTAGGGGTTCCCGGGGTTCTGAGGTTTTTAAATACCTTATTTTCACAGCCGCGTTCGGTACCGGGCTGCTCCGAATTGACTCGGACTTGGGAGCACAAAGCCTCTGCACCTGAACGCGCCGCCATCTTCAGGGACATTAACACTAGGGACAATTTTTACATATACAGTATACCAAGCCGATTAACGTACAAACCTGTAGGTCTTTGGCGTGTGGCATGAAACCGACATTCTCGGAGAAAAGCCATGTGGTCACGGGGAGAACGTACAAACTCTACAGACTAGCACCTGTAGTCAGGATCGAACCCGCGTCTCTGGCACTATAAGCACCGTAAGCGTTGTAAGGCAGCAACTCTACCACTGTGCCACATGCCGCCCTGACATATTAATAGTCAGGTGGACATATTAATAGACAAAGCAGTTCAATACATTGGGGAGAGAATACTAGTGCATGTTTTAACACGGATCACAAATTAATTAAATAAGTATCAGATTAATTTCTGAATATGTAAGCTTGATAAATTGGATGTTAGAATGTTTTATTTTACCACAATTATTGTTGCTATTTGAACAACATTTGCGTGTTAATTGGTTTTAATCTTTTAGATATTAGCACTCTACTGAGCTATTTTTAGCACAGTCAAATTAATGATTGCATTTGCATCTAAAGTTCACACTGCACTTCATGTGTTTTCGTCTTGTGTCTAATGTTCACTGAAAGCTAATTAAAAGATACCAGTACACAGAACAATAGAGCACAAGAGCAGTCCCGTTGGCCCACAATGTCTATGCCGAACATGCTGCCAAGCCCATCACTTATCTACCTGCACATAACCCATACCCCTCTCTTCCCTGCATATTCATATACCTACTCAAAAATATTTTAATTACCACTAACGTATCTGCTTCAACCACCACCCCTGGCAGCACGTTCCAGGCACTCACTACTGTATTGTAAAAAAATGTGCCCAGCTTATCTTCTTTAGACGTTGCCCCTCTCACCTTCCAACTTCGCCCTCGTGAATTAGATTTTGCCATCCTTGCAAAAAGATCCTTACTGTCTACCCTGTCTGTGCCTCTCATCATTTTATATACTTCCATCAGGTCTTCCTGCAACCTCCGGCATTCCAGAGAAAGCAATCCAAGTCTGTCCAACCTCTTCCTGTAGCTTCTTCATGTCGAGTCCACACACAAGACTAGAAGTTGTTCAGAAAGAGCTGAACACACTTCACGGCATCTGCATTCAATGGTGTTTGTCTTGTGCTTCTTGTGTGTGGTGGTGGAAAGTCCCACATAGGAGATTAGTGGGCAAAATTAGGGCACATGGTATTGGGGGTAGAGTGCTGACATGGATAGAGAAGTGGTTGGCAGACAGGAAACAATGAGTAGGGATTAACGGGTCCCTTTCAGAATGGCATGCAATGACTAGTGCAAGGCTCGGTGCTGGGACCGCAGCTATTTACAATATACATCAATGATTTGGATGAAGGGATTCAAAGTAACATTGGCAAATTTGCAGATGACACAAAGCTGGGTAGCAGTGTGAACTGTGAGGAGGATGCTATGAGAATGCAGGGTGACTTGGACAGGTTGGGGAAGTGGGCCGATGCATGGCAGATGCAGTTTAATGCAGATACATTTGAGGTTATCCACTTTGGTAGCAAAAACAGGAAGGCAGATTACTATCTAAATGGTGTCATATTGGGAAAAGGGGAAGTACAACGGGATCTGGGGGTCCTTGTACATCAGTCTATGAAAGTAAGCATGCAGGTACAGCAGGCAGTGAAGAAAGCGAATGGCATGTTGGCCTTTATAACAAGAGGAATCGAATATAGGAGCAAAGAGGTCCTTCTGCAGTTGTACAGAGCCCTAGTGAGACCACACCTGGAGTATTGTGTGCAGTTTTGGTCCCCTAATTTGAGGAAGGACATTCTTGCTATTGAGGGAGTGCAGCGTAGGTTTACAAGGTTAATTCCCGGGATAGCAGGACTGTCATATGCTGAGAGAATGGAGCAGCTGGGCTTGTACATTCTGGAGTTTAGAAGGATGAGAGGTTATCTCATTGAAACATAGAAGATTGTTAAGGGCTTGGACACGCTAGAGGCAGGAAACATGTTCCCGATGTTGGGGGAGTCCAGAACCAGGGGCCACAGTTTAAGAATAATAATAATAATAAATTTTATTTATGGGCGCCTTTCAAGAGTCTCAAGGACACCTTACAAAAATTTAGCAGGTAGAGGAAAAACATGTAAGGGGAATGAAATAAATAGTAGAGACATGGAGTAAGCCATTTAGAACGGAGACAAGGAAACACTTTTTCTCACAGAGAGTGGTGAGTCTGTGGAATTCTCAGCCTCAGAGGGCATGGAGGCAGGTTCTCTGGATGCTTTCAAGAGAGAGCTAAATAGAGCTCTTAAAAATAGCGGAGTCAGGGGATATGGGGAGGGCAGGAACGGGGTACTGATTGGGGATGATCAGCCATGATCACATTGAATGGTGGTGCTGGCTCGAAGGGCCGAATGGCCTACTCCTGCACCTATTGTCCATTGTCTATTGTCTATTGACAGCCTTCCTCCCAGTCAGCGGCCCCAGCAATCTTGGTGTAATCTGCAAACTTTTTAATCAACCAGTTAAACATTTACATCTGTCATTTATATACAGCACAAACACCAGCATTCCCGGCACAGATCCCTATGGAACGCCACTGATCACAGACCTCAAGCCTGAATATTGTTACTCCACAACTCTCTATCATCGATCTATAAGCCAGTTCCAAACGACCAAGTCACTATTAATAGACAATAGACAATAGGTGCAGGAGTAGTCCATTCGGCCCTTCGAGCCAGCACCGTCATTCAATGTGATCATGACTGATGATCCCCAAACAGTACCCCGTTCCTGCCTTCTCCCCATATCCCCTGACTCCGCTATCATTAAGTGCCCTATCTATCTCTCTCTTGAAAGTATCCAGAGAACCGGCCTCCACCGCCCTCTGAGGCAGAGAATTCCACAGACTCACAACTCTCTGTGTGAAGAAGTGTTTCCTCGTCTCCGTTCTAAATGGCTTACCCCTTATTCTTAAACTGTGGCCCCTGGTTCTGGACTCCCCCAACATCGGGAACATGTTTCCTGCCTCTAGCATGTCTAAATCCTTAATAATCTTATATGTTTCAATAAGATATCCTCTCATCCTTCTAAACTCCAGAGTATACGAGCCCAGCCGCTCCATTCTCTCAGCATATGACAGTCCCGCCATCTCGGGAATTAACCTTGTAAACCTACGCTGCACTCCCTCAATAGCAAGAATGTCCTTCCTCAAATTAGGGGGATAATCCCATGCATCTTAATCTTCTGCATCAGCAGACCACGTGAGACATTATCAAATGTTTTACTGAAACCATGTACCTAATATCTATCACCCTACCCTCATCGGTCACCTTTATCACCTCAAAAAACTTGATCAAGTTAGTAAGCCACAACCCAGCATGTATAAAACAATGCTGACTATCCTATTTAATCCATTCTCTTCTAAATGGGAGTAAATCCTATCATAAAGAATCCTCTCCAATAGTCTCCCTACCACTGATGTGATGCCTATAATTCCCTGGATTCTCTATTTCATTTCTTAAATAAAGGAACATCATTAGCTACTCTCCAGTCCTCCGAATCCTCGCCCTTGGCTGGAGAAGACGCAAAAATCTTTGTCCGCGCTCCTGCAAACTCCTCTCATGCTTCTCAGTAACTTGGGATAAATCGCATAAGGTCCTGGGAAGCGCATTATCCACCTCAATGCTCTTCCAGAGCCCCTACACTTGCTTCTTCTTACTCTCAAATGTCCTTGTATATTAGTATTCTCCACACCGATCTCAATGTCTTCCATATCCTTCACTCCTTGATCCTTGAGCATTGATTCCCTTCTTTATCCTTGAGCAGTCCTACCTTCTCCCTGGTTAGAAACATAGAAACATAGAAAAATAGGTGCAAGAGTAGGCCGTTCGGCCCTTTGAGCCATTCAATATGATCATGGCTGATCATCTAAAATCAGTACCCCGTACCTGCTTTTCCCCCATATCCCTTGATTCCTTTAGCCCTAAGAGTTAAATCTATCTCTCTTGAAAACATCCAGTGAACTGCCTACTACCTTTCCTAATGGTCAACCATCTATTTCCTACAAAAATATGTTTTTGGAATGTAATGCACAGTAAAGTCGGGATGTAATTTCAGTAAGATAGACACAAAATGCTGGAGTAACTCAGCGGAACAGGCAGCATCTCTGGATAAAAGGAATTGGCAATGTTTTGGGTCGAGACCTTTCTTCAGTTTCCAAGGAGTCTCCCAGAAGCACACTTAAGGTGAACTACTATCTAGTTTATATGAGAGATTACCAGCGCACAAACTAGTATTACCATATAACCATTACAGCACGGAAACAGGCCATCTCGGCCCTTCTAGTCCGTGCCGAACACGTATTCTCCCCTAGTCCCATCTACCTGCACTCAGACCATAACCCTCCATTCCTTTCCCGTCCATATAACTATCCAATTTATTTTTAAATGATAAAATCGAACCTGCCTCCACCACCTTCACTGGAAGCTCATTCCACACAGCTACCACTCTCTGAGTAAAGAAGTTCCCCCTCATGTTACCCCTAAACTTCTGTCCCTTAATTCTCAAGTCATGTCCTCTTGTTTGAATCTTCCCTACTCTCAGTGGGAAAAGCTTATCCACGTCAACTCTGTCTATCCCTCTCATCATTTTAAAGACCTCTATCAAGTTCCCCCGTTAACCTTCTGCGCTCCAAAGAATAAAGACCTTTCAACAAGAATGTTCAACCTTTCTCTGTAACTTAGTTGCTGAAACCCAGGCAACATTCTAGTAAATCTCCTCTGTACTCTCTCTATTACATTGTGTATGGATCAGGGTATTAAAAAATATTCTGTTTATTGCATAAAAAACATTGGCTACAGAATTTCCAATACCTCATTTTAAAAACAGGGTTTTTTAACAAATGATTTATCTGGAGCAATTGTGCTTTCTTCCACTTTGTAGATCTGGTGATTGTCTCCCTGTTTCCCATCAGATTTCCTAATCCATCCCTCCACCTTTCCTTGATCCATTGTGGGCTCCACTTTTCCTTGATCATTGTCTGTGTAATTCGTTATCACCTACCCCACAACCAACAATGGACCATTGTGGGCTCTGCCTTTCCTTGCTCATCGTTGCTTTTTGCATGTATTTAATTCACTTGTTCTATATCTCTGTATATCACCGTCTATATCTCTCATTTCCCTTTCTCCTGTCTCTCAGTATGAAGAAGGGTCTTGACCTGAAACGTCACCTGTCCCTTTTCTCCACAGATGCTGCGTGACCCACTGAGTTACCCCAGCGTTTAGTGTCTGTCCCACTTCTGGAATTTACCTTTTTTCAGTATTTTTCATTTTAAGTCCAATACGTAGTACTGTTTTTACAAGGCAAAAAAGTGTTGATATGCATATAACAGTTCACAGGTTGCTATGGATAAGTATTAATTTAATGTAGCAGCAGAATTTTATATTGCTCGAGAGATTACTTCCTCTAGCCACTAAGTGGACTACATGGTTGAGGGGAATGTCGTTATACGCATGCGAGCTCACCATCGGGGACCTTCAGAGCTTCTTCACAGATAAATCTTCATAAAACACTTTTGATTAATAAATTCTTTATTGTTGATGAAAAACAATCAGGTACATCTAAACTTCTTCCAGCTCGTACACTATAATCTTCATCGAATTCCAGCTTATCGCTTTAAAGGGTAGAAAACTCCTCGTGTCTCCGTTACACTTCGCATGGTCAAAAGGTAAACCTTCTCCATGCTGATCCAAAGCGAAACTAAAAACTAAGCTTCTGCGCAATAAACGTAGCTCTAAACACACCATAAAATACGTCATAAATCCCACCCACAATACAACGGGCAGTCTAAAATTTAAAGATACATGCCATAATTAATGACACACAAAACAAGCCAAATGGCCACTACATTTACCTTTTACATTTTTGTGAGGTACAGGTACGTATCATCATGAAACATGCACTGCCAATGCCGCAGGAAATATCGCAGTTTTGGCACTGACAAAGGGTGGAGATGAGGCCTCAAGGGCATGTCCCACGTACGCAGCTTTTTCGGCGACTGCCGGCACCCGTCATAGGTCATCAAAAATTTTCAACATGTTAAAAATCCAGCGGCGACCAGAACAAGGTACGACTCTTTGGGCGACTACTCACGACCATACAGGCTTCACCTTGCGACATGTCGCCCGGGTGTCGCCTGTATGGTCGTGAGTAGTATCCTCAGTCGCCCAAAGAGTCGTAGCGTCTTTCTGGTCGCCGCTGAATTTTCAACGTGTTGAAAATTTCGGCGACCTGCAACGACCTATGACGGGTGCCAGCAGTCGCCGAAAAAGTCGCGTAAGTGGGACAGGCTTAAGACTTAACTCCTGGTCTGCTTTTGGCTGTGCTCTTGGACGTTATATTAACTACAACATGATGTTGCTGTGCCAACTCTGGATCAGATAGCAGCCGTAGACTAAATTAGTCTCCAAAGTGCTTTATTGTTTTAAAAAATGGAGCGTCCATTTGATTAAAGCAGCATTAAGGCCTCTCGTGTTCCTTCTTGATTTCCACGTTAAACATTTCCGTTTTCTTTGATGGATGAACCCATTTAAAATTGGATTTATTCACCACCCTGTTACAGAGAATGTGGCGTTTAGGGTCTTAAGAAGTACATCTGATTATCAGAGGTGATGTTTATCATCCTTATGACGGGAGTAAGCATTTAATGGACACTTACATTGCAGAATAATTGGATGAGTTAAAGTGAATGCATCCCTCTCCTGCGGCTTACTGTTGATTGGGAGTTTTAATAGAATGGCTACTTCCATACTCAAAACAAATTATTCCCGAGAGGACTGAGAATAAACCTACTAAATATGGCACTGTTGGAAATTTTTATTTGTAAATGGATTCTTTTCACTTATTTTGTGGCAGCAGGTGGATTTTCTATGTTTCTGTAGAATATTTAGTTGCAGCATAACCACCTGGAACGTTGAAGTGAAAAGTTCACTTGAGCCAATGCCCTGGAACACATTTATATTATATGCAGATATGAGCAAAGGTGAAGGGTAAATCCCCTCGTTTAGCGTTCATAAAACGTGTACATTGCTAACTATAGTCAGTAATGAAGCTGTACATTAGTGAGGTGCAATATCTCCCTTGACTCGAAATGGAACTGCAATATAAAATATCTGCAGCTCCAAGTGCTGAACTTTGAGGTCTAGACGTCTCCCACTCCAGTTGTGCAAAAGTTACTGTGTCAAATTAACTCCCGTTATTAACTAGAGTACCTTTAATAGATTCATTAAATGAATCTGTCTGACAGATTGAGTGAATCGGATGGGTTTGATTAACTGCTTTATCTCCTCCACCATTCCCTCCTCCATTCTGCTGGCTTTAGAGGCTTTAATTCACCATTGCTCTGGAGAGGAGGTAATGAAGAAAAATGTAGGATTGATTTCAATCAGGCAAAGACAGTTACTCAAGAAGCAAACCTACCATTGTTTTGCTGTGATAGAAACAAAATAAGGAGAAGTACTGTAGGTACTTGCTGAGGACAAGCCATTGAACCCATCCAATCATTCCTTGCACAAAGTCTGCACAGTTTGCTCTTTTGTGGGTTACAATAGACAAACGTCCTTATAATGCCAGAGCCCCGGTTGTGATTTGTAGGTTAATTTGCCTCTATAAATTGCACTAGTGTGCAGGGAGTAGATGCAAAAGTGGGATAGAAACATAGAAACATAGAAACATAGAAATTAGGTGCAGGTGTAGGCCATTCGGCCCTTCGAGCCTGCACCGCCATTCAATATGATCATGGCTGATCATCCAACTCAGTATCCCATACCTGCCTTCTCTCCATACCCTCTGATCCCTTTAGCCACAAGGGCCACATCTAACTCCCTCTTAAATATAGCCAATGAACTGGATAACATAGAACTAGAGTGAATGGGAGATCGATGGTTGACGTGGACCGAGAGGCATGTTCCCATGATGTATCTTTCAATCAATTTTTAAAATTTTCAAGTTTATATAAAACTTTCCAAATCTTTCTACTGGTAGGGGCTTGCAGAACATATGATACAAGAAAACTTTATTCATCCCAGGATGGAAATTGATCTGCCAACAGTCATAAAAACACAAAATACGTGAAACATGAAATTAAAGTGACGAGTGGAAAGGATTGGGGATGTGCAAAGAATGGGGAGGGGGAAGCCAGTCTCAGCCTCAGTCTACCCCACGACAGAAGGGGGAGGAGTTGTACAGTTTGATAGCCACAGGGAAGAAGGATCTCCTGTGGCATTCTGTCCTGCATCTTGGTGGAAATGCATCTCAGTGGAGCATTGGTGGCTCATT
Organism: Amblyraja radiata; assembly: GCF_010909765.2. Classification (NCBI taxonomy): domain Eukaryota; kingdom Metazoa; phylum Chordata; class Chondrichthyes; order Rajiformes; family Rajidae; genus Amblyraja; species Amblyraja radiata. The sequence continues at coordinate 10,109,203 of NC_045977.1, forward strand.
GATAAATCCTTAGAATTATCCACTCATAAGGTAAAATGGTGATGATTTCCCCATGTTACGGCTATGCATAATGTGGTTTGGGCTTTGTAAAGTCCTTGTCTGATCAAATAACTTAACATGTTGGTAGATTGTTGCTTTTTTTGATGCACCATTTTCATGGTCTCAATAATTCAAAAACCATCACATCCCTACAGTTTCCATTTCGCTCCATCATAACCATCAATGTTTGGTCTAAAAATTCCAATGGTCCATGGACAACCAATTCTTCATGGGCTATGGATGTGACCTTCACTCTCTGTGATTTTCGCAGTTGCTTTTGCCATTAGGTTTGGTGGAAGAGATTGATGAATGAAAATGAGCCAAAGTTCCTGCCCCTAAATTGCAAATCAGTATCCAGTTGGAATTGGGATCGTGCCAGGATCAACGCTGACTATTGCGCACAAATGGTTATATCTTTACTGATCGTTATTGTCAAGGCTCATTCAGGAAAAATAGGCTTTGACTAGACAGCACACAGAATCCATCAAGAAGGAAATGTTACTGACTGATAAATTGGGCAAAGATAATATCAAGGTGCTGATCAATACAGCAATAAATGCTTTATCCACACATCAGCTTGACACGTCTCTGAATCAATGTGAGCAAAACAAATCTTTTAATCTCAAATTCTGCTGGAGGCTTGTTAATCTTAGATTCATGTTTTCTAGTATTATAGCAAGTGCTTGACTTTTTTTGTAGAACAGTTTTAGCCAAGGTACAATAAAGGAACGTTTTCCTTCTGTAATCTGGTGACTCAATTATCTGCCCCAACTTATCTCCCATTACAATATCTCTGATATGTAACATTAAACAAACATATTTATAATATAGAAAGTTAGTTAAGTATCTTTGGTGTATTGATGTGAAGGATCTAATTTACAATTTTAGCAGGTTGGGGAAACGAGGTCAAAATGTCAAACATTTTGAGTATGGTGACTTTATAATGATGAATACCTAAAGTGCCACTTACACTACTTGCACAAGTAGGTGAGTCTACTTACACTGCTTTTTAAGATTGATGAAAGTACCACAGAGACCTTGCCTGTATTTCTGTTCATAATGCCATGTGTTATTTTATATCACCCTCAGGGAACAGAAGGGGCCTGTTGCGACATCTCAAACATTATAGCTATGCCAATAAAGGCACACACTGAATACTGTAATTTGTTTTCAGGCCCCTGATCAAATGTACAATCTTTTTTAGTTTAGTTTTGGTTTTAGAGATATACGGCACGGTAACAGGCCCTTCAGCCCACCGAGGCCATGCTGACCAGCTTTCCGCGTATGCTAACACTATCCTACACAATAGGGCCAATTTACAATTTTTGACCGAAGCCTGCACGTTTTGGAATGTGGGGGGAAGCCGGAGCACCCGGGGTAAACCCACGCGGAATGAGATGTTAGGATGGGAGTCTGCTGGCTGCTATTGTGAGAGACCACAGCAAACACTGGTAGAGGCAAGAAGGCAGGTGAGACAAAAGACCCACGGATCCGCCTTCGTGAAGGAAAACATTTTCAAGGCCGTCTGCAGATGTACAGTATATGCTGACTGCTGGCCTTACTGCACCAGGGACCCGGGTTCAGTCCTGCCTACAGGTGCTGTCTGTACAGAGTTTGTAAGTTCTCCCCGTGACCGCGTGGGTTTCCTCCCACACTGCAAAGGCATACAGGTATGTAGATTAATTGGCTTGGTATCATTACAAACTGTCCCTAGTGTGTAGGATAGTGTCGCTATCTTGAGAACTGTACAAACTCCGTGCAGACAGCACTTGTAATCAGGATCAAACCCAGATCTCCGGCACTGTAAGGCAGCAGCTCTACCGCTGCGCCACCGTGCCGCCCACTGTGGCCGCTGTTAACTTAAGCTTTGTTGCCACTGAGCTATGACTAATACCTGATTCTTTTTTAATTTTGTCATTTCGGACAAAATTGCAGCTTCAATCCATTGCATCTAGTCAGCCAGACGAACGAAAATTGAGTGGTATTTAATGATCTGCGAGCAAAGAATAACGCAATGAAAGACATCACATGAAGGCCTGTTGCAGGCGTGGATCAACCTGTGGGTCCTGCAGCACAAAGTAGTTACTCACATTAGCAACATGGACACAAAATGCTGGAGTACCTCAGCGGGGGAGGCAGCATCTCTGGAAAGAAGGAATGGGTAACATTTCAGGTCGAGACTCTTATCCAGACCCTTCTCCAGTCTGAAGAAGGATCTCGACCCGAAACGTCACCCATTCCTTCTATCCAGAGATGCTGCCTGTCCCACTGAGTTCCTCCAGCATTTTGTGTCTATCTTCAATGTAAACCAGCATCTGCAGTTCTTTCCTACACATATTCACATTAGCAAGTCTAGCTGACACCCGACTGAAGGGAGTTGTGGATATAGTGATTACCACGTATTCTGCATCTGTGGTGTTTAATTTGCATTTTGGCTCGGTCAACAGGCTAATTATTTATTCAGAAGTAATTTTGTGATGTTTACATCAATTGAGTAGGTTAGCTTTTGTTTGGGTTCTTAAATTTGTTTCTGGGTATTAGCAATTTTTTTTGGTAAAGGCTTATTTAGCAGCAGCTATCTAGGTTCTTAAGAACTTACTTCATTGCTGCAATATATTCATTTTGTCCATTTAAATTTAGTTTTAATGTACTGGAGGGAGAAAGTTGATGAGCCAGAGATGGCGTTTCCAGTACCCTGTAGTCTGACATTATGTCATAGAAACATAGAAACATAGAAAATAGGTGCAGGAGTAGGCCATTCGGCCCTTCGAGCCTGCACCGCCATTCAATATGATCATGGCTGATCATCCAAATCAATATCTCATACCAGCCTTCTCTCCATACCCCCTGATCCCTTTAGCCACAAGGGCCACATCTAACTCCCTCTTAAATCTAGCCAATGAACTGGCCTCAACTACCTTCTGTGCAGAGAATTCCACAGATGTCAAGTGGAAATGCATGGGAGGAAGAGGAGCAAAAACCATTAATCAGACAGTGGTGAGTCTGTGGAATTCTCTGCCGCAGAGGGCGATGGAGGCAGGTTCTCTGGATGCTTTCAAGAGAGATCTAGATAGGGCTCTTAAAAATAGCGGAGTCAGGGGATATGGGGAGAAGGCAGGAACGGGGTACTGATTGGGGATGATCATCCATGATCACATTGAATAGCGGTGCTGGCTCAAAGGGCCGAATGGCCTACTCCTGCACCTATTGTCTATCGTCTATTAATGCAAGGTTTCAGGGGCATAGAAGACAATTATAAAGCTTTTGAGTAGAGCATGTATGCTATTATTGTGTAACCGATTACTTGTTTCTCAGAAGGTAGACAAAAATGCTGGAGAAACTCAGCGGGTGAGGCAGCATCTATGGAGTGAAGGAAATAGGCAACGTTTTGGCCCAAAACGTTGCCTATTTCCTTCGCTCCATAAATGCTGCCTCACCCGCTGAGTTTCTCCAGCATTTTTGTCTACCTTCGATTTTCCAGCATCTGCAGTTCCTTCTTAAACACTTGTTTCTCAGAGTTTCCTACTTGAGTTATGGTGGGGAAATTCATCTATTTGGCTTCTGTGCAACAAAGCTGCAGCCCCACAAGGTGTGAATTACAATGCCACAGCGTGTGAGAAACCAGCTTTGCTCCCTGCTGTGCGTGATCGCTATCTTGTTTTAACTCTTGGATAACGCCTGCAGTGATAGAGTATGAGCTACTTGGCGTTGGCAGTGAAACAAGACTGTTGCATTAGTAGAAGTCATTTGCATTCCTCCTCCTTGCCTTTCATAGTGTGTTACATTTGCATTAGAACTTTGCTTTGTTGACACTTGGACAGTGGATGTTACTGTGCCGGTGCCAATGCTTGTGAAAGATGCTCCTTATGCATTTGCTGCCTCTGTAGCTCCAGTCTCCTTAGCTTGTGCCACTGATACCACTGCAAGCACTCAATGCCATTCACAGGACAGATAGCTCATACAATACCACGTTGGCAAGAATTTCTTCCGGGTTTTCTCATGATCAGCTGCAATCCTATTGTTGAAAATGTCTTTATCACTTGGAGCAGGTGTGTATACAATGGCCAATTAGCCTATTTACAACAGGCACCAGAGGGGGTCACGGGACTAGTGAGAGCATATATAATAATTTAATAACCTCTTTGGCTTTGGTGCACCTAAAATTCCTGTGCCCGACAACAATGTAAGGTGATGAAAACAAGGCACATCAAAATCCAGGGTCTGAAGAAGGGTTTCGGCCCGAAACGTTGCCTATTTCCTTCGCTCCATAGATGCTGCTGCACCCGCTGAGTTTCTCCAGCAATTTTGTGTACCTTCAAAATCCAGAAAGGTTGGCTTTGCTATACTGCTAGCTATTGCATTTGTTAATGACTGACCTGAGACTAGAGGTCTTAAGCCCCTGTCCCACTTACGTGTCCTTGGCACGCTAATTACGCGACATCGTGGTCGCGATGAGGCGCGACGGTCCCGCGAAGGTCGCGCAGCGACTTCATGCGCCCGCACAGCCGTCTGGAGCGTGTGACGTCATTTGAAGATGGACACAAAATGCTGGAGTAACTCAGCGGGACCGGCAGCATCTCTGGAGAGAAGCAATGGGTGACGTTTCTTGTCGAGATTCTTCTTCAGCCTGAAAGAAGGGTCTTGACCCAAAACGTCACCCATTGCTTCTCTCCAGAGATGCTGCCGGTCCCGCTGAGTTACCTCTGCATTTTGTGACTATCTTCAATGTTCTTGGCCCCGCTCTAGGAGTAGGAGAGGGGGCGGATCCAGATCCGCAACGGCCGTGAGCCCCAGGCCGAGTTCGACGATCGCTTGCCTGCTTCTGCTGCTGTTGGAGGTGAGACCTGTGTCGTGCCAGGATCTTGGGCCTGTCCCACTTTGGCCATCAGTTACGCGACAGGTCGTTGGCGCGCGAAGATTTAGTTTGCTACAAAATTTCGGAGCGCCGCGCGATACCGCGCACAACCCCATACCCCTCCTCGCTTCTCAGTGGGACCGGCCCCGCGCGGCCACACGATGCCCGTGCGCCTCAATGCGATGACGAGGTCGCGTAATATGCGTGCCAAGGACATGTAAGTGGGACAGGCCCTTTACTGCACTTGCCAGATATTCCTGCCAGTGTATTGTCTGCTGCACCACACCCTATGCAGAAAAAACAGCCAGTTGACATAAATATCTGTAACTGTGTAAATTCAGACTGGTTTAGGGGTCAGATTGAACATAGGTGAGATGCTCAGCCGGTGGTTGCAGCTACTGGGCTCATGACCAAATTTTATTTTTGGGGCAGTTTTACAATTTAACTTTGGAAGGAATTGAACATTCACCGGCTTCATTAGAATTTAGGCCTCGGTTCTTTTAACTCCTGGGGTTCTTTTAAAACTCACAGATCTAATTTCCATCTGTTTACATGGTTAGTTAGTTAGTTCGTTTAGATTATTGTCACGTGTGTCGAGGTACAGTGAAAAGCTTTTGTTGCGTACTAACCAGTCAGCAGAAAGACAATACATGATTACAATCGAGCCATTTACAGTGTATAGATACATGATAAGTGAATAGCATTTAGTGCAAGGAAAAAGCCAGCAAAGTCCGATCAAGGATAGTCCGAGGGTCACCAAAGAGGTAGATAGTAGTTCAGGACTGCTCTCTGGTTGTGGTAGGATGATTCAGTTGCCTGATAACAGCTGGGAAGAAATTATTCCTGAATCCGAAGGTGTGCATTTTCACAATTCTATACCTTTTGGCTGATGTGAGAGGGGAGAAGAGGGAATAGCCAGGGTGCGACATGTCCTTGATTGTGCTGCTGGCCTTGCCGAGACAGCGTGAGGTATAAACGGAGTCAACGGAAGGGAAGTTGGTTTGTCTGATGGTCTGGGCTGCATCCACAATTTCTTGCGGTCTTGGATGGAGCTGTTCCCAAACCAAGCTGTGATGCATCCTGATAAAATGCACTTTATGGTGCATCTATAGAAGACAATTAGATGCTGGGTCTGTCCTGTGGGAATCTCGTAACCAGGAAGGGTGAGCGTAAATCTGTTGTGAAGAAGGTCTTTGCTTTTTTCCTTGATGGACCACTGATTTAAAATTGAGACTTGACAGGCTCATTGAAGCAAAGATGCTGCCACCTGTTGGTGCAGCTCAGCAGAGAATGTAAACATCGGCAACTGACAATTCCTGCCATTTCCATGACAACAAAGTCATCTGTCAATTTTAACAGTGTGTTGTAAGCAAGTAGATGTGCAATGACCTTTGACCCAGCCCAACATGTGACGTGCAAGAAAGAACTGCAGATACTGGTTTATACCGAAGATAGACAGAAAATGCTGGAGTAACTCAGCGGGACAAGCAGCATCTCTGGAGGGAAGGAATGGGTGACGTTTTGGGTCGAGACCCTTCTTCGGACGGAGAGTCTGGGGAAATCGAAATGGATTCCTTTTACCGTTTTTCATTCTGAAAAAAGTGAATACTTTTCTGACATGTCCTATTTCTGCTAACTCAACAAATGCAATATTCAGAATACAATGAAAAGGATCCTTTGCTTTTATTCATTTAATGAATTACCTGACAGCACGGTGAATGCCAATTGCCCAACAGTCTAATTAAATTAAACCTCCATGTTTCCCACAGATTAATTCAAGATGTAATCAAATATTTCAATGTTTTGACCAGTAGCTGGGACTGATTAATTAACTTCTAATTTTAGAACAAAATATTCAAAAGGTAAGAACTTGGTGAGAAAGTTTTCAATGTCTTGGTTTAAGACTACTGACTATAATTCAAGTAAACGAGGTTTGTGATTATTAATGCGGAGACATGGACCAATGCAGCAGAAAATGTTCAAAACCTCCAGTGACACACTTGAACATTTGTATATAGTTTAAAATTACTCTGGAGATTGAAGCAATGGAGAGTAAAAGTAACAATGAAAATGTGGACTGCTTTAAAGTCTACTTGGTTCACTAATGTCTTTCTAGTAAAGACATTTTTGTACGTGATCAGTTTGGTTTATTTGCAATTTCAGTTACCTAGCAACTGTTCTGCAAAGTAGCCTGCTAGCAACTCTGTTCTGCCATTTGAGAGGGTGCTCATCACCATCTCCTCAAAGCAAATGAGGAACAGGGAAAAAATATCAGCATTTTACTGGTGTTACCCCCCCTTCCCAAGAGTAAAAAATATAAGTATTTGCGAAAGCCCACATGCAGCGACATCAGTGGTCTAACAGGAGGATCCTGTGTAGGGGGGTGGGGGGGGGGAGGGGGAGGGGGAGAATAATGGATAATGGGGGGGCGGCGTTTGGGGGGGGGGTGGCGCTGTGAGGGAGGGGGGGTAGTGGAGGGGCGCTTAGTCATCGCCTTTCTGTGGCGACTATTTGCCTACCCTGCAAGCAAAGAATTTCACTGTGACTTGTCACATGTGACAATAAAATATTAATTCAGGAGTGGAGATGATGTTATTGGTGGTTATGCTGCTTGATTTGATCTTATGCACCATCTTCCATTCTGCACTTTTCTGAGAAAATTGGACCGTTTTTATTGGAAGACAAGTGGGAGACTTTTCTATGTGGGGGGGGGGGGGGAAGGGGGAAACTATCTTTCAGGGTCCCTACCTGGTCGGAGAGGCAGCTTTTCTCCGGGCTGCAGTTTCGACCCGTCCTCGCGGCCTACCAGCGGGCCTGGAGCAGTGTTTCCTGAGGGGACCGCCCAGAACCTCGGCTTCGGTGGCGGCACAGCGCTGGAGCGCTATCGTGGAGCAGAGCGGAGCGGGCGATGCCTTGCCCGGGTCGCCGCGCTGGAGCTCCGGTGAGCTGAAGACCGACGGGATAAACATCGCGGAGCTGCGGGTCTGTGGAGCGGCCAGCTGCGGGCGGCGGCGCCGAACTTTACACTGGGAGCCTGGGATCTCTCGATGAGATCGCCAGTGGTGGAGCTCCAACCGGCGCGGCCTTGTTGGCTTCGGAAGCCGCGGTCTCCGGTGAGGGAAGCGGCCGTTCTAGGGTTCCCATGCCGCCGAGAGGATTCTCCCGACGCCGGAGCACCATCATCCGGCGAGAACGGCCTGGAACATCGGGCCTCCTTAAAGGCAACTGTGGAGGCCTCAATAGGCCCGACTATGGGTGGACATGGGATGGGAACTGGACACTGTGCCTTCGCTCATAATGGGAACCATTGTGGGGGGATGTTTTTATGTTTAAATTTCTTTATTATTGTTATGTTTGTATTCTTTCTTTATGTGCTGCATGGCAAGAAGCATTTCACTACACCTAGGTGTGTATGTGATCAATAAAATTATCTCTTATCTCTCTCGATTGTGGTTAATTTCCTTCATTCCTTAATTCTGTTTTCTGAGTAAATTGCGTTTTGTTTGGTGCCCAGTCTCACCTCGAGAAATATGACAATTTAAAAATTCTCTGTTGATTCTCTAACATTATCTTAAAGCTAGTTAACCTTAAACCAAGTGAGTAGCAAAAAAAATGACATTCAGTAGTGCTGGTGATCTGTTGCTTAGAAGAAAAAAGCTCATAATCCTTAATAGATACTTTCCACAGAAAGCATCTTCACTTTTCATTCTTTGTGGATATATGTTCATGTGGAACCTCTTGCATATATTTGTTAAATGTCTCCCATTGCCCTGAGACTTATTTCCCATCAGTTAGTTGTACCTAGTCCATGCTTGCCAAAATATTCTCACTCTGTTAAAATTGGCCTTGCCCCAATTTAGAATATTTACTACTATTTGGTCATGGTCTTTTACATTTCTTATGCTAAATCTATCTGATTTATGATCAGGCCCACAAGAGTGCTCTCCCTGACTGACATTCCTGCTTCAGCCCATTGATATAAGAACTTTGCCCAGTCCCTCATTCATTGGGATTGCTACGTACTGAATCCTGTCTTGAATATGGTTTTAGAAACTCTGTGATCTCTATATCTTTTACACTGAGTTAATATTATGGTGGTTGAAACCTGCAACTCTTACTATTTTAGAACTAGTACTTGTTAGATACTTGGGGGTCTCTGGTACTCAATCCAATGTAATTATCCCATTTTATTCTTTAGTCCAATCCATACAGCCCCATTTAAAATATTTTTACTCCATGATATCAGTTCCTTGTTTCTTTAACCACTATCCCAATCCCTCTCCTTTTCTATCCACTCTTCTATCTTATTTGTAGCTCTGCAAGCACAAACTGCCAGACCTTTCATCTTTGAGCCATATTTTCAAAATATCTGCTTAGAAAAAAGTCATTCAGATCATCAAGTCTATACCAGTTCTTGGAGCATTTTAAGGCAGTCCCCTAGTCATAGAGTAAAACAGTGTGGAAACAGGCCCTTCGGCCCAACTTGCCCACACCAGCCAACATTTCCCAGCTATACTTGTCCCACCTGCCTGCGTTTGGCCCATATCCCTCCAAACCTGTCCTATCCATGTACCTGTCTATCTGTTTCTTACCACCTTCTCACCACTTATTTTTCTGTAACCTATTGTCTCCCACACTCCCCACCAATTCTCCTCCTATCACCTGCACCAGGGGGTGATTTACAGTAGACATTGAACCTTTGGGAAGATACGGAGCACCAGGGGAATCCCATACAGTCACAGGGGGAAAGTGCAGGCTCCACACCTACAGCATCTGAGGTCAGGATTGAGCCTGGGTCACTGGAGCTGAGAGATAACATCACGACCTGCTAGACTACTGTGCCACCCTGCCATGGTTCCACAGAAAGTCTTCTGGCCCACCACTCCAATTGTGAAATGCTCTGTGGAGAAACAAGTCATTTATGATCATTTCCACAAGTACTGAGATATGCGCTGCTTAATGTAAACCTGGATGAATTGGATAACGCAAGATTATACTGTAACGATAACATTGCTGCTCGAAGCCGACCTGACATCGAAATCTCAACAACGAGACTCTGCTTATCTCCTCCTCTAGCTGCCATGGTTGGTTAACATTTGAAACAGATGAAACAAATTCCAGTGCCACTTTCATTCATTTCAAAGGATACCAGTAGAATCTGTGCAAACAAGAATAGGGTGGAGTGGAATTAGCTTTTCACCCTTGTCATTGTTCGAGTAATTTCCCAAAGACATCCCTGTCATCATTTGACAACCATCTGGGATCAGCAATTGTAGAGGAAATGTTGACACCTTGGACTTCCAGTATGGAAAGAGTTAGCTGAATATTTTATTTTTACATCTTTGATTTAATGAAACTGATGCAGTTTACATTTGAGACTTTTATCTCTGTACATTAAAAAATATATATTTGATAATCTCATGTAGGATTTGCCCTTTGGATAAGCTATGAACGACATTGTTATTATTCATAGATGTTCCACAAACTTTCTCACATTTTGGAATAGAGTGATCTGAGTCAAACCTGAGCAAATGGAACTAGCAGAGGTGGCCATTTTGGCTCAGCATGGATGAGTTGGGCTGAAGGGCCTGTTTCTGTACTCTGACTATAATAGAAGTGTGCTTTCTTGTCGGGTGTATTCTCACCTAAATTCATTCATTCTGAGTTCAGTTCCCTCCACTCCCACCTCCTCCACAGGCAACACCATTTCCAGCTCCTGTACTCACACTTTTAGTGTTATCTGCTACATGTACCTCCCTGCCTTTTGTTTTCTCATCGTACACTAAGGGAAATATAAGAAATACAATGAATAGGCCATTCTGCCCCTTCAGTTGCTCTGGCATTCAACAAGGTCATGGCTGATCTTCAATCTCAACAGCATTTTGGTGTCCCTTACCCCTTGTGTCATTCCATTGAGTCTCCACAGCTCTCCCTTGAAGAGAATTCCAGATTCCTTTTTAATGACGAAGCAGTTTCATTATACGTTGAGATTAATCCCTGCTCTGGATATAAATGTGGGGTTCAGTAGATCAGTGTGGCTGATTACTTCTGAGTGAAGATAGGGGGTGGTTGGCTTTGTGAAGTAGAGAGATCAGCCGGCTGAAGCAGAAATCCTGCTGGGAGCTGGAGTTCGGGGGGAGCCTCTGACTGGACCTGTGTCTGCATCATTAACACTGGGTCACATTCCAGGGTTGGGACTGTCATCCTATCTACAACAAAATATATTGGTGCATTCAGTCCAACCTTCCTGTATTGATTTGGGAATCTCTCAGAGTTGATCAACTAGGATCTGCTCTGAGCAAACTGCAAGGGAAGTATTTTGTACACATGATAGATTCATGTTTCCAACAGCTGTTGTCTTACTGTCTGGCTGTTCATCATCGTTCTTTCCTCTAGTCTTCGAACCGCTAGCCAGCTTTATCTAAACCCTTGGCCTCTTCAAAATGCCTCATGGCTGGTGCAGCCCCATTGGTCTAAATCTATCTACAAGTGCTGCCCATCACATACAACAGGAAAGATTACCCTGTGGGCAAAAGCTGCCTAATGGCCCTGCCCCACTTAGGAAACCTGAACGGAAACCTCTGGAGACTTTGCGCCCCACCCAAGGTTTCCGTGCGGTTCCCGGAGGTTGCAGATGGTTGCCGGAGGTTGCAGGTAGTGGAAGCAGGTAGGGAGATTGACAAAAACCTCCGGGAACCGCACGGAAAACTTGGGTGGGGCGCAAAGTCTCCAGAGGTTTCCGTTCAGGTTTCCTAAGTGGGACAGGGCCATTAGTTGCCTTCTGAGAATTTCCACAACGAGACTCTGCTTCTCTTCTCTTCTAGCTGCCAGAATTAGTTAGCATTTGAGACAGATTAAACAAATTCCAGTGCCACTTTCATTCATTTCGGAGTATACAAGTAGAATCCGTGCAAACAAGAACAGGGTGGAGTGGAATACAGACTGTCAATTCCTCACACTAACCAAGTCTCTTTGCCTCATTAGCTTTTCAACTTTGCCACTGTTTGAATCATTTTCCCAAAGACATCCCTGTTATAATTTGGCAACCATCTGGGATAAGCAATTGTCGAGGACATTTTGACAGCTTGGACTTCCAGTATGGAATGAGTTAACTGAATATTTTATTTTTACATCTTCGATTTAATAAAACTGATGCAGTTTACATTTGAGACTTTTATCTCTGTACATTAAAAAAATATATTTGATAATCTCATGTAGGATTTGCCCTTTGGATAAGCTATGAACAACATAGTTATTATTCATAGACATTTCACAAACTTTCTCATCTTTTTGGAATTAATTGATGAAGATCAGACATGGTACAACAGTTCTCCTTTTTACTCTATGAGTGTCTCACATTTCAAAAGAATGAAGTTTTCACAAGTATCTTGGGGATAAAGGTCAATTAATATTTTTCTTTAACTTGTAAGGCCTTTTAATGAAGCTTGAGAGTGTGTACCACCAGACTCGGGGACAGCTTCTTCATCTCTATAGCAGGCTTCTGATGCGTTACAATGCTGAGAATCTGCCCAACATGCGCCTGAAGTCCCGCAAACCCTTCTGGTCTTCCGTTAAATCCCTGGAAGACTTTCACTCCAAGACTGAGTGGCACAGAGCCTGGAAAGATGCCAACACCAACAACGGAGAGGTCATCACAGGCTCCACAGTGAAACCACCGGTATTTGACCTCCATCGCAAGCAATGGCTAACCCTGAACAGAATCCGCACCCTTCATGTAAGAACAGACTATCACTTGCATAAGTGGGGGATGACAGACAGCCCTGCTTGCGACTGCGGCCATCCTGACCAGACCATCCCACACATCGTGAATGACTGCCCACTGAGGCTTTTCCCTGGTGGCATCAAAGCCATCCACCCAGTAACTGATGCTGTCCTGGCCTGGATGGTGGCCGACTAGGAATGGGGAGATGCAGCGAGACCTGGGTGTCATGGTACACCAGTTATTGAAAGTGGGCATGCAGGTGCAGCAGGCAGTGAAGAAAGCGAATGGTATGTTAGCTTTCATAGCAAAAGGATTTGAGTATAGGAGCAGGGAGGTTCTACTGCAGTTGTACAGGGTCTTGGTGAGACCACACCTGGAGTATTGCGTACAATTTTGGTCTCCAAATCTGAGGAAGGACATTATTGCCATAGAGGGAGTGCAGAGAAGGTTCACCAGACTGATTCCTGGGATGTCAGGACTGTCTTATGAAGAAAGACTGGATAGACTTGGTTTATACTCTCTAGAATTTAGGAGATTGAGAGGGGATCTTATAGAAACTTACAAAATTCTTAAGGGGTTGGACAGGCTAGATGCCGGAAGATTGCTCCCGATGTTGGGGAAGTCCAGGACAAGGGGTCACAGCTTAAGGATAAGGGGGAAATCCTTTAAAACCGAGATGAGAAGAACTTTTTTCACACAGAGAGTGGTGAATCTCTGGAACTCTCTGCCACAGAGGGTAGTCGAGGCCAGTTCATTGGCTATATTTAAGAGGGAGTTAGATGTGGCCCTTGTGGCTAAGGGGATCAGAGGGTATGGAGAGAAGGCAGGTACAGGATACTGAGTTGGATGATCAGCCATGATCATATTGAATGGCGGTGCAGGCTCGAAGGGCCGAATGACCTACTCCTGCACCTAATTTCTATGTTTCTATGTCTACCCTTGATCTACAACTTTAGGCTGTGCACGCCATACACAAGAAGAAAAAGAAGAATGCTGAGAACTATATTCTACACTCTGCATCTTCCTCTTTGCTCTATCTATTGCAAACCAACACTTTTCACTGTACCTAGATACATGCGACAATAATAAGCTAAATCAAAACTCGCAAACATCACCCACGGTTTGGGAGTTCTGAATATTTTGCAGGGCTGTCATTTTATTTTAGCATATTTACACTGGGAAACTGGCCATGGTTATAGCATAAATCCAACATGGCTGATAGACAAATCTAAAAGTGTAAATTAAAAATGAGAAGGTTGCGTCTAAGATGTTTTGCAGTGGTACTACCTCAGATAGTTCGAGAGATAAATAGAGCTTGATGTATACATTATTTGAATACTGGCGAAAGACACAAAATGCTGGTGTAACTCAGTGGAACAGGCGGCATCTCTTGATAGAGGAATTGGTGACGTTTCGAGGCGAGACCCTCCTTCAACCTGTTCCGCTGAGTTACTCCAGCGTTTTGTGTCTATCTTTGGTGTAAACCAGCATCTGCAATTCCTCCCTACACATTTTTTGAATATTGATTTGTTCACTCTGCAATGGAAAGTAATAAATATCATTAAGAAACTACATAATAAATGTTCTTAAGCTGTATATCTGAAAATTCTGGTTGAATTCAGTCATGAAAATAGACTTGATAATTACACCTACCAAAGGCTGACTATTTGAAAGATGTCTACTACATTCTTTTGGAAGCGCCCTTTAAGAGTTGATAATAAAACGAAGACCCATGGGCATAACATTAAGAGGGAAAAACCAGGGAAAGTGGTCCAGGGAATGGCATATGGAATTTAACAAAGACAAGTGCATAGTACACTTTGGTAAATTAAACCTGGGTAGGACTTGCACTAGGAATGGAAGGGTTTGGAAAGTCTTGCAGAACAGGGCCAAAGGAATCAAAGACATTGTTCCCTGATAATGGCAACACTGGAAGACAGGGTGGTGAAGAAGAAGTTTGGCACACTTGCTCTCTGAAGCAGATAACCTGGGAAATGTGACCTTCAATCATCCAGGCACAAATCACAGTGGCACCAGGAAGCCAGGTATAAAAATATCCTCCAATGCTTTGTGAAAACCTGTAAGGTTCAGGGGATTTACCATTTTTTATTTCACTAATCTTGCTGCTGTGTTTTTCCCAGCTATGGTTTATTATTTTAAATTGCTCACTTCCATTGGACTTTTGGTTTCCATAATTTGTGGTGCGGTTTGTATCTTCTACAATGAGGACAGACGTGCACTTACAGAATCTTCCCTCTTTCTCTCACTTCCCTCCCCTTCTGTTTTCTTCTCTTGTCATCTCTTTTTCTTTTCTTCCATTATCTTTCTCTTCTCATCTGTTTTCTTCTTCTCCTCATTTTCTTTTTTCCCCTCCTCTCTTTCCTTTATCTTTCTATCTCATTGCACCTATTTTTTCTTTTCTCTTTGTCTCTTTTCCTTTTTCTTTCCTTTTTATTATTTCTTTTCTTTTTTCTTCTGTTGTCCTTCATCTCTTTTCTTCTTTTCTTTTCTTCTCTTCTCTTCTTCCATTATCTTTCTCACATGATTACGTTCACTGATCTGTGCACAGAGTTATATAGCATTTCTAACACAGAAGGTAGACAGTCTGAAGAAGAGTTTCGGCCCGAAACGTTGCCTATTTCCTTCGTTACATTGATGCTGCCTCACCCACTGAGTTTCTCCAGCATTTTTGTCTACCTTCGATTTTCCAGCATCTGCAGTTCCTTCTTAAACAGGTGGACATTCAGCCCATTGCATCTTTGCTGGTCAAAAAAGAATGATTCAACCCACTTTCTTCTTTCAGCACTGGATCTGCAGATGTGTGAGGTGTGGCTCTTAAAATACACATCAACATTCAACGGTTCAAGCGATGAGTCCACACGTTTAGGCAGTGAATTCCAGCTCCTACCATCCTCAGACCTAAGAATTGAACTTAAGGATAGAGTGGCAGTCAGCACCTGGTGGCAGGAACATGTGCTTTGGCTCTGCCCTTAACATGATTGCCCGTGACACCACATAACAAACTGTACAATGCAGCCTCACTGCTATCCCACACCAGCAGGAAGTGAATAAAGCCACATGCCAGCTGAAAAGCAACAAGGTCTTGGCAGCAGATGAACTTTCATTGCAAATTCTCAACCTTGTTTCCTACATACTTCTTTATTTGAATATAACAATTTTCAACATATATTTTGAAATTTCTTGCCAATATAGTTGTATTTCATTTTCTAATTTCTTTGCTATATTGTTCCCGTTGCCATCGGGAAGAAGGTACAGGAGCCTGCAAACTGTAACATCCAGGTTCAGGAACAGCTTCTTCCCCACAGCCATCAGGCTATTAAACACCACATCAAATAACCTCTGAACAATAACAGTCTATTATTATTATTGCACTATATCTGTTTATTTAAGATGTATATATGGTCTATGGTCTATAGACACACTGAACTTTTATCTTCAGTTTTGTATTATGTTTACATATTCTGTTGTGCTGCAGCAAGTCAGAATTTCATTTTCCTGTCTGGGACACATAACAATAAAACTCTCTTGACTCTTGACTTGTTGATTTGTATATGGGCTTACCAGTCCTTGTTTAAGTAATGTTAACAACAAGAGTTAAAATAAAAACAAGGACTGGTGCCCATATACAAATCAACAAGTCAAGAGTCAAGAGAGTTTTATTGTCATGTGTGTTATTGTTCATATAATTCTATACATGATTTTCAGTTAACAATGGCAGTACCACATTTCCATATTTCCCCTCGTATTTTAGTTGTGAATGAGAATAATTGTAACTGTTTCCTATTTCATGTTGACTAAGAATTCATAGAGTCTAAATTCCCAATCTATCGGTGCCAAACTTGACTCAAGACCTAATTCTTGACCTTAGTCCATCGCTCTTAGACTTGGTATGAAATTATATCTGCTGTCCAGAGATTGCATTACCATAACATTAACAAGAAATACTGCCTCAGTACACAGGACTAGATCTACAATGATTTTAGATAAAATGTAAAACTGCTGACACGCACTGCGCACACTGTTAGTTTGATATGAATTTTGCACAATGTTGCTTGCAGTTCCATAAATAGAACAAATTACAGAAGTCAAAAGGGAACTTTAAAAGATTAGAAATGTCACTAAATTAAATCTTTAAGTGCTGAGTTCCTGACTCTAATGAGTCACAAATTTATTTGTAGGTAGGAAAGCATGCTTTCTACCTTAGAAAGAACTGCAGATGCTGGAGAGGAGGAGAACTTCTTCAAAGTAGACATACCGTGAGGAGATTTTGCAGTGAAGTAGACCGAAACGTCGCCTACTCCTTCTCTCCATAGATGCTGCCTCACACGCTGAGTTCCTCCAGCATTTTTTGTCTACCTTTCTACTTAGAAAACCATTTTGCAGGTGCATTAGAAATGCCTTGATTAGAACTGGCTTGGTGCTATGGAATTCCATGAAGCTATTTACTGACCCATTGTTTGTTTATATGTCGCAGGTTCTTTGACTGTTTCCATCACTGACATGAGGGCACCTTTGGTTGGAGCCTCTGGTGGTGTTTATGCCCTCTGCTCCGCACACTTGGCCAACGTTGTCATGGTAATAATTTCATTTGCCTTTCTTAGATATACAAAATAATACAAATAAAGTAACAGCACATTGAGCTGCACTGTAGATCAAAGTCTATGTAGTTCAATATCACCAGGTTTTGCTCTGGAACAGGTCAAATCCTGAATTATGTTGAGACTCAATAGGTTGATCAGAGAGTCTATGTCAGGTTGCCATGCGAAGGCAGCCCTGCCCCTTGGCTTCACAGCTGATTCCAGAGTGTGATGAATGATAATCAGAAAAGCAGGGGAAGAAACTGATCCTTGGTTGCCTGCCCGACATGCCTGAGGAATATGCAATTGCATTCTGCTACTAAAATATGGGGAATCAAATTATGCAATCTAAGCAGAACCATTACTGAACCTGCAATGTCCATTTGGTGCAAGAGGTCTAGGCCAGGTTTCTACCCCAAAATCACTTGTACAGGTTGAAACTCTCTGGGCTGGCATTCTACGGTCCAGTAATTCTCATTTTGAATCTGTAGTGCACTTTTGTAAACGTTAATTAATTCTAACCATTCTAAAATTAACTCAGATCTGTACTAATCCGTAGTCTACCAGCACAACTTTTGCAATCTCAGCCGACTGCATTTCTGATTTACAGAAACCTCGCTTTCCTGGAGCCCTTTCATAATTTGGGGAAAGTCTATAACGCACCAAGAACAATTTTTCCACTCGGAGGAAGAACAATTGGGGTAATTTCTCTGTCCGGCCTTTTTTCTGGTCTGGCCGGACAGGGTCCTCATGTCCCGGGGACGGCAGTCTGGAGCGTTTCATGCGATATTCCAAACTCCAGTATTTTGTTCTGGTTTCAGACTTGACTCTGTTCACACTTGGCTAGATGGGCCAAGCAAGCAATGGGTCTCAGCACTCCACCCAGATCCAGGAGCTTCCCAGCTCAGGGGTCCAGGCTCTAACTCAGCCTCTTACCCTCTGCTCAAAGACTCCCAAACTAATTACCTCTCACACCCCTTTCCCAGAGGTGTGCCCCTTGCTCCCGTTGTTAAATTAACTTTACCCTATCTCCTAATTCCATTGTTGTACTTCAATATTATTTTACACTGCTTGGATTTTGCATTACAATCTTGCAGTTTGGCCCCTTGTCGTTGTATTTATTCTTCTATTTTTTTTAAATCAGTACTAAGGCCATCCTGGAGACACAAGGAACTGCGGATCCTTGTTTACAAACAAAAAACACGAAATGCTGGAGTAATTCAGTGCATCAGGCAGCATCTCTGGAGGACAAGGATTGGTGACATTTCGGGGAGAAGGCTCCTGACTCGAAATGTCGCCTATCCACGTCCCCCAGAGATGCTGCCTGATCCACTGAATTGCTCCAGCACTCTCTGTATACATACTGTCTACTCTGTGAGCTTCATATGAGCAAGGGATTTCATTGTACTCCAGTGTATATTGACATCAAATGAATTTAATGTCATCTAATCTGCTTTAACTGTGAGAGTAGCCTGAAGATTTTGCTGTCGAATGCATTCCTCCTTCCCCACCCCTCACTATCCAGATGTAACATAACTGCGAGATAGTTAATAAGAACAGGGATCCTATTCTGAAGAAGGGTCTCGACCCGAAATGCCACCCGTTCCTTCTCTCCAGAGATGCTGCCTGTCCCGCTAAGTTACTCCAACACTTTGTGTCGATCTTCGATTTAAACCAGCATCTGCAGTTCCTTTCTACACAGGGATCCTACTCATTTCATTAATGCCTTGATCTGCATTACTGCAGTTTTATATGGCACCCAGTTATGATGGGATGCAGTGACAACGAGTTGGGCAGGATTTAGATGTGCCCAGGGCAATGTGCACCTCTGGGAATTGGTTGTAAAAGAGCAATTGGCTTCAGTTTGAACGCCTACCGATGTTAGGGGAATGCATGATGGCGTCCGAACATGGCGCCTCTTTGCTTGGTGGTCCCAGAGGAGGATCTACTATCATCTGATACAATTGCCCTGCTCCTTTAAATGTCTCTTCTACCTGTAAATCTATCACCGTTTCTGCACTCTATAACTTTCCCTTAGATCTGCCCACTGTACTTGAGTTTAACTTGATTATATTTATGCATACTATTATTAGAATTGATTGGATAGCATGCAAAACAAAGCTGTGCCTCGATACAAGTGACAATAATAAACCTAAATCCAAACCTTAAACGTAAGCTGGTTAATTCCTGGTCAATTCATCCTTTCCCACCCCCTCTCTGGGCACTTTCCCAAGAAATGCTACACTTGTCGCTTTACCTCCCCCCTTAACTCCATTCAAGGACCCAAGCAGTTTTTCCAGGTGCGGCAGAGATTCACCTGCACCTCCTCCAACCTCATCTATTGCATCCGCTGCTCTAGGTGTCAGCTGATCTACGTCGGTGAGACCAAGCGTAGGCCTGGCGATCGCTTCGCCCAACACCTCTGCTCGGTGCACAATAACCAACCTGATCTCCCGGTGGCTCAGCACTTCAACTCCCCCTCCCATTCCAAATCCGACTTTTCTGTCCTGGGCCTCCTCCATGGCCAGAGTGAGGTCCACCGTAAATTGGAGGAGCAGCACCTCATATTTCACTTGGGTAGTTTACACCCCAGCGGTATGAACATTGACTTCTCTAATTTCAGGTAGTCCTTACTTTCTCCTCCCCTTCTCAGCTCTCCCTCAGCCCACTGTCTCTGCCTCTTCCTTCCTTTCTTCCTCCCGTCTCCCCCCCCCCCCCACCCCACCCTCACATCAGTCTGAAGAAGGTTTTCGACCCGAAACGTTGCTTATTTCCTTCGCTCCATAGATGCTGCCTCACCCGCTGAGTTTCTCCAGCATTTGTGTCTACCTTCGATTTTCCAGCATCTGCAGTTCCTTCTTAAACAAAAAACCTTATACGTAACAGTTTGTGATCAGATGCAATTTCTTGCTCATCAGTTGCAGCAGACGCCAGCATGTCACTGCCATCTGGTGGCCAAAGTCAGAAGGAGACTTTGTTTGAAATAAAGATAGACACAAAATTCTGGAGTAACTCAGCGGGTCAGGCAGCATCTCTGGATAGAAGGAATGGGTGTCGTTTCGGGTCAAGACCCTTCTGAAGAAGTGTCCCACTGAGTTACTCCAGCATTTTGTGTCTATCGTTGGTTTAAACCAGCATCTGCAGTTCCTTCCTACACATTGGTAGACACAAAATGCTGGAGTAACTCAGCGGGTCAGGCAGCATCTCTGGAGAGAAGGAATGGGTGGTGTTTCGGGTCGAGACCCTTCTTCAGACATTGCCAGCCTGATCTTGTATGAAGTAAATGAGGTAACAGCTCAATCAATAGCAACAACTTAATTTTTAAATGAAAGAAAGAACTGAAGGTCCAGACTGTCATTGAAAAAGCCTGTCACTGATTAACTTACAGCAAATAAACACCATATTTAAATTATCTGTAAAATAATTTTGAAGCTGATGGGCTGAAGTGTGTTTATTTCATCGCGGGGAATATTGTGGGGAAAGCAGATAAGCTTTGAGCCTGGATCGGTGCTTGGGTCCGTGATGCTGTGGCCATTGTGGAAACATGATTGTGAGAGGGACACGGCAGGCAGCTCAGTGTTCCAGGGTCTCATAGGGAGGGAGGGATAAGAGGTGGAGGAATTGCTCTACCGATCGGGGAGAATATCACGAATATCAGAGAAGACATACTGGAGGTATGTCCACTGAGGAGATTTGGGTAGAAGTTAAAAATAAGAAAGGTGTAAGCACTCTAATGGGATTGTACTAAATGCTCCCCAGTAGCCAGTGGGAGATAGAGGAATGGAAATGTAGATAGTTTACTGAAAGATGCCAAAGCAATGGGGTTGCCATGGTGGATTACTATCAGTTCCTAATATCGGCAGAATGTTGCCCAGTGCCAAAGGCTTAGACAGGGCAGAATTCATTAGATGTATCCAAGTGGGTTTCTAGACACAGTATGTGGGTAATCCGATCCGAGAAGGGAACAGACTGGACCTTGTGTTGCAATGTGAACCTGACCGGTCCCTCTGAAACTCCCTGGTCAACTCGTCCCTTCCCACCTAAACCACCCCCTCCCCAGGTACTTTCCCCTGCAACACTTATCTCTTTACCTCCCCCCTCGACTCTGCCCAAGGATCCCAACAGTCTTTCCAGGTGAGGCAGAGGTTCACTTGAACCTCCTCCAACCTCATCTACTGTATCCGCTGTTCCAGGTGTCAACTCCTGTACATCGGCGAGACCAAGTGCAGACTCGGCGATCATTTCACTGAACACCTCCACTCAGACCTTAACCTACCTGATCTCCCGGTTGCTCAGCATTTTAACTCCCCCTCCTATTCCCAATCTGACCTTTCTATCCTGGGCCTCCATCATTGTCAGAGTGAGGCCCAACACAAATTGGAGGAACAGCACCTCATATATTTTGCTTGGGTAGCTGACACCCCAGTGATATGAACATTTATTTAACTAATTTCAAATAGCCCTTGCTTTCCCTCTCTCTCTCTCCATCCTCTCCACCTTCCCAGTTCTCCCACCAGTCTTACTGTCTCCGACTTCATTCTATCTCTGTCCCGCCCCCTCCCGACATCAGTCTGAAGAAGGGTCTCGACCTGAAACGTCACCCATTCCTTCTCTCCAGAGATGCTGCCTGTCCCGCTGAGTTACTCCAGCATTTTGTGCCTACCTTCGATTTAAACCAGCATCTGCAGTTCTTTCTTACTTACTGGGTCAGGCAGCATCTGTGGAGACAGATGACATTTCAAGTCGGGACTGATGGAGTGGAGGGGAGAAAGCTGGTAAAGAGAGAGAGAGAAGTGAGGATAGGTGAGGTGATTTGCAGATTGGCAGAGATAGTGACAAAGCCTAGAGGTAAAATGGAGACAAAAGAGTGTTAGATAAGTAAGAGGAGTGAAATATAAAACAAAAGAAAGGGATGTCGGGGGATGGGGATGGGGGAATAAAAGGGAAATGTGGGACGGGAGGGATAGGAGGAAGGCAAATGAGGAAATGTACAAGGTGACAGGGATGGTGAAATGTGCACACTGGAGGTGGGAAATGAGAAGGGAGGTTAGTGGGGTTTACTTGAAATTAGAGAATCCAATGTTCATAGCAATGGGTTATAAACTACCAGAGCATAGTATGAGGTGCTGTTCTCCCAGTTGTGCGAATCCAACAGTATCCACCTATCACTTGCCAGGCTTTGCTTCATTCCCACTTCTCTTGTCCAGCATTGTCCCCTCAACTCCATCAATCTGAAGGAAGGTCCTGGATTGAAACAATGTCTGTCCATTTCCTTCCACAGATGGAAGCCTTTAGTTATTCGTTTAGAGATACAGCGCGGAAACAGGCCCTTCCCCCACCGAGTCCGCGCCGACCAACGATCCCCGCATATTAACACACTAGGGACAATTTACAATTCACCAAGCCAACTAACCTACAAACCTGTCCGTCTTTGGAGTGTGGGAGGAAACCGGAGGTCCTGGAGAACACCCACGCATGTCATAGGGTGAACGTATGGACTCCATGCAGACAGCACCCGCAGTCAGGATCGAACCCAGGCCTCTGGCGATGTAAAGCAGCAACTCTACCGCTGCGCCACTTCCTCCAGCACTTGGTGCTGTTCCTCCTGTTGTTTGTGTGTTGCTCACAATTCCAGCATCTGCATTCTCTTGTGTCTCCTGCTGGATCTTGTGCTACCCAATTATGACTCTAAACCATTTGCATGAAATAAATGTACTTTATTATTGGTGCATAGAGGATAACCAGGTAATTATGAAACTGAGTTGGAAGGAACTGCTCATCACTTGTGACTATAAATAGTAGGAAGCATGGGTGGCAATCAGTCTAACACTTCATAATAGTCCAGCTGTGGCATTTAGATCAGTGGCACTCACTGTTATTAAAGATTAAATCACATATTATCTTCCAATAACAGACCTTTAGCTGGACATGTTGTCTGAGATGCTCTGCTCTTCCAAGGATGTGCTTCATTAGTATTACACTCGCAGGGACTGCTTTGAAATGTGGAAAGGCATGAAATTGCTGCACTTAATGTGATAACTACTCAGTAAACACAGTAGAAAATATGGAGGTTGATTGCTCAGATGTAAATAGACGTTTAACAGGCTTAATTGTTGCTAAATAGCCTCTATCCAGAAAATCAATTGTTACCCAAGCGGTGCTATAGGTTATAATTCTTGTTCCAGGTGTTATAAAAAATAAATAAATAAATGTTTTAATTAAAAAACTTTCTTTCCTTTTCACCTTTCTCTTAATGCTATCCTATTCTCTCTTTATTTTGTTTTCTGAAGATGATTTCTCTTTGAATTACATATTTAAATTTTCAATTCCTGGTTTCAGGAAGGATTCTAAAAATCTTGAATTGTTCTGGCGATCTGCTGTAGAGGTTCCTGATCACAAAGTCTCCCAGATCCACTGTGAAACTGCTTCACATTCCTAATCAGCAGCATAAATATGAATACAGGAGCTCGTGGATCACTTGTGAATAAGTGTAACTATCATGAATAACTAGTCTGAAGAAGGGTTTCGGCCCAAAACGTTGCCTATTTCCTTCGCTCCATAGATGCTGCTAAGTTTCTCCAGCATTTTTGTCTACCTTCGATTTTCCAGCATCTGCAGTTCCTTCTTAAACATTTACTGAATGTTGACAGCAAAATCCAAGTTATGGCAATACTTCAGGTTATATCTGTACCATGGCAGCAACACAGAATATTAAAATAATAGCATTAACCAAAAATGTATCATATTATGGAAACTCAGTTTACCCAAATGAATTGACATGATGTGAGAAACTGGAATCTAAGAGCATGATCTTCTTTCCCTTTTAAATTCTCAGCTTAGGTTGTCAGGAAATATGTTGTCCTGGATTTGAATGTTCCTGGTATTAAAAGAGGTATCAAGTTATAGGTTCTATTTGTACATTCTATGTCACTGTGTACTCAAATTATGTAAATAAAGTATATTCTTTGCACAGATCTTTGATGTCTCTAGGATTCCCTGAACTGTTATAAACTCAATTAATGTGGTGGATGTGGAAGCTAATTGGTTGAAGGAATGAAGATAAATAATCAGCTCGTTGGTTTTAGATTCTTTAATGAGAGTTGACAGATTCCCAGTTTACCAAAAGAACATCACCACTCTTCTAATGGCACAAATGGTTATTTCCTGTTCACCAGAGTAAACAGATGTGGAATTTATTTTAATGTCTCAAGTGAAAGGTTGCAATGTGAGTCTCGACCCGAAACGTCACCCATTCCTTCTCTCCTGAGATGCTGCCTGTCCCGCTGAATTACTCCAGCTTTTTGTGTCTATCCTGATGCAATGTTATCTCGATAATGGATTGTGGGCTCGGATCCTGGATTGTAATCTGAACTATTTTGATTGAGAAAGAAGGCTGATCCGAGGGCTAATGTGTAAAGTATAATGGACAGTTATGATTTATTGTTTTTCAGAACTGGTCAGGAATGCGGTGTCCCTATAAGCTGCTCCGAATGATATTGGCACTTGTGTGCAGTAAGTACTGTACTGTGATTTTAGGAGTAATAGTACAATAATGCTTACCTCCCTATCTTAAAGAACCATAACCATAAAACTAATTGTACATCAAAACTATTTAGTATCCTGCCTTTTTACCCCCACACAGAGTCCCAAGTGTGTTTACTCATCGAGACCATGGCTCTGCTTTTTTTTTTTTTAAACACCTATTAGTATGCTTAACAATTATCTAATAAATCTAATAAATCTAACAGTTGGCAGCTATTGTTATGTAATTTCTCAGCAACATGGACCAAAGGAAAGAAGCAAACGCTGGCACATTAAAAATCCCTGGGGCAGGTTACCACCCCTGTGATTTTTTTTCCATTTGGTTTGATGGCAAAGCATACTGGCTGCCTGCCCATTATTCATGATAGGTGACCAAGTGCATGTGTGGGCCAGTCTGTATTAATGTATGGCTCACAGGCTGCCCAAGTGTCCATATACTACCAGCAGCCTGGGTTCAGATGATGGTTGACGGAGGTTGCAAGGGCCAGGTATCAATGATATCATATCATTGAGGGAACAGTGCAGAGAGGTCAAAGTTTGGGGTCGTACCACCCTGTTGCCTTGTGACCTTTCAAAATCTCTTCCCATACCTTCTCTCTTTGGATCACATGCACTTTACAGCACCTTAATATGAACCAAAGGTTGATAAAGAAAAAAATAGTATCCATGTACCTCCGTGACCACTATACAGAACTTTAACGGTTCACCCTTGTTAAAATTCAAAAGTGTCAAGCTCTTTTGTGCTCACAAAGATTGCAGTAATGTGTAGTAAATGGACTATAGCTTTGAATTGCAAGTGTTTAACTGTTATAATTGTGCACTCTTCTTTCGGTAGTGAGCTCCGAGGTGGGTCGTGCAGTGTGGCTGCGTTTCTCCCCTCCACTGCCCTCATCTGGCCCTCAGCCCAGTTTTATGGCACATTTGGCTGGTGCAGTGGTGGGAATCAGCATGGGACTCATCATTGTGCGCAGCTACGAGGAGAATCTCCACCAGCAGTGTGCCTGGTGGGTCATGGTTTTCTCCTACGCTGTCTTTGTAATCTTTGCAATTTTCTGGAACATTTTTGCATACGACCTTCTGGGTGTGCAGATCCCAACTCCACCATAGGCAGCCATCGGTCTGCTTCGGAACGTGCCCCAACAGAGAGGTTCAGTTGGCTGTGGAACCTCTTTGCTAGTGAAGAAATGTGAAATGGACCTTTAATGAGCAACTGTTACAACAGATCTTATGACCACTGAATTTTTATCATCATTGTGATTGACAGGATTTTTATCTCAACTACTTGACAACGAGCATAAATCACACAAGAGTTAATATCACTTGCCAATTATGGGATTTTGAGAGTAGAGATGGGAGATTGGTTACTTTAACTGGTGAATGAGGAGTTGTGGAAATCTAACACTGTGCTAGAGAATCTTCAAGCCAAATCACTGCAATGTTCAAACTGGTGGAGCTGTTTAACTTGTCATGAGGGGCACAATTACTTTCTATAGTTGATACAACCCCAAGAGCATATATTCTTGAGAATTAAAATGAGCAAGCCAGATTTAGGAACAGCGGGAGAATACAGCCAGAGTGTTAGCAGCATAATTCTTTTACATGTTATAAGTACCCAACACTACAGACTTCCTGGTGTCGATCCAGTTAGGACAGTCTTTATCTGGAACGATGGTTTTAACAGAGATAATTTAGAAAGCCCAAATTTAAACTCACACAGAATTCATTTTACCAGTTCTCAATTTTCAAGAAACTCACTGTATTTTATGTACATTTCATCAAATGGGATGTGAAAGTATATTGAAAAAGTTTAAATGATAAAATTTATATTGTGAATAATGACTTACACTATCCTTTCTTTGACATTAAGTCTAGTTGAACTGGTTAAGTCTAACATGTTACATTTCTTACGGATGTTTTCAAACCAAATGTCTCAATAAATATTGACCTTGATCACGAATATCTATCTGTATATATTTGAAAGAAGAACCACATTTATTAGTTATGCAGGAAGGGGCACCTATGGAAATAGAAGATATTTATTATCACTATTCCCATTAGTTGCTTTTTATTCCCACTACATATCTATAGCAGAAATATTTTCTTACATTTCTATTTGCACCTTGATGAAGTTGGTTACGAAAGCTTCTCAACTTTGTTGAGTTAGCCAACAAAAGCACCTCAAAACACCATAAATAAGCACTGAGCTGAATTCTATCTATAACTGGTAGGATAATAATCTTTTATCAGGAAAAATCTTGGAATACCCGAGCAATAATTTAGTAACAGCCATCAGAGCCTCCAGAGGAAGGTCCTGCTTATACTAATCATCTCGCCAGTCATCTCGCCAATTTTGAGGAACTGGTTTCTTAAATACACAAGTTCATGTGATGAACTTAGGTTCCTTTTAAAAGATTGGTATTGCATAGGAAGTGTAGGATTTTCACAGAATTAACTTGTAATGGGAATGCTTTGAAAGGCTAGTAAGTAACTGTTCGGATAGGTTCGAAGAATGTCGGTATATTGTTAGCAATAAATAATGAATTACACTTAAAATACATGAAAACAAATTGCCAAAATATGAATTGAATATGAATACAAGGAAGTGGCAACTGAAAATACTCAGATCCCCATACCTAGAAAGGCACTGCTTAAGTGCCCAGCATGATTGTCCAGCCGACCTAATAATCCTACCACAATAGACTTTACATACTTAGATATTCCTCACATTATTTAAGCAGCTGGACCTGCCTTTCACACTATCATGAGTGAATGCAGCTACGATTACTTGCAATGTTAAAGCCGTTTTCAGATCACAATACAGCTCCTCTGAATTTTTCTATCTCGTAGCATGGACTTGCAATTTCCTCCCGCCCGATCTCCACATCAAATAAATCATCAACTTACTTCTTTCGGAGATGGTTTTCTTGACAACAGTTTAGTTACGTGTAATTTGCCAGATTTCAAAGTGGAGCCTTTCTGTTCAGGGACACGCTCAAGTTATCCATTCATTTGCTATAGTTTTAAATTTTGAATTAAAAAACTGATTTGTTCAGACGCATATACTTTTGATTTACCTACAGTGAACTGACATTCCTGGGAATGTTTCAAATGAATGCTTTATACTGATATCTTACTAATTTATTTCTATGTTCTTTTATTGAAGATATGCATCAATTCCCACTTCCAGACCAGCTCCTCTTTGCACAATTCCATGGGAATTATCCAGCTCTGTTGCTATTTGGCCATTACAACCCTGTTATCACCACACTTTGCATCACCCAATGCAATTTGCACCCAAATGCTCAGTGATTTCTGCATTGTATTTCAAAATAATGCTTTTCAAAATACAAAGGAACCAATTATTTATCATTTGTAAATAAATGCAGCTAATCTCTCCCAGTAACTAACCACCTCTTGCTGGCCCTAGAATCACAAGATTCTAGAAATATAATGTTTTAATTACCTTAGCAATTGCACTTCAGACAAAGCCAGCCTGGCCTGCAATTAACCCAAATATTGATTTCAGCAATGTAACACAATTATACTTAATAGCCTACAGGCTGGCTGCAGAATTATATACATTGCATTATGTGGTGCTATGTTCCTGTCAACGTGAAAGAGGATATTCTGAATAAATCCACTCATGTCAAGATATGCTTTAAATGGAATAGAAGATTTAAGTCAAACCTGCCTCGCTGTGATGATAAAAACAAGCCTAATTTTAAATTCAGTAATAAATTAAGATAAAACCTTTCTGACCCATTTCTTAATTGAATTATAAACAGCAGCATGTTAAAAAAAAGTTTGTTGCAAGAATCTGGGAGCAAAACATGATTCAAATGTTGATTGGTTTTTCTGAAGAGTTCTTTTACTCCAACCATGTAAATATCAAACCTTGTGAACTAGCACAATCGCGTATATTTTTGGATTTTTAAATTTGCAACAAAAACAAGTCAGTTTTAAGAGTGACAGTCTGCTGCAAATTAATACAACTGAAAGTGGGCTTACCTCAAACAAACACTTCAGTGTTCATTCTTCACCCAGGAGTAAACGGACATTAAATAAATGCACATTTTTAAAAAAAAAGGGCAGATTAGACTCAACTAGGTGCAGTACATTTGCAGAACTTTTATGTGGAACACATTGGCAGATGACAGCATCTCACTCGCGCTCAACTCCAGCCCTCTTATGCGGAGACATCCAACTCTTCGAACCTTCATCAGCCACTCTGGCAGAGGTTCAGAATCCCTATTCTTACGAGTCAGGATTCTTGACACAAAGAAAAACTAATTTAATCTATTTAATGTTTTAATCAGTCCATTGTCCTTTAACTATTAGGTCATAAGGAATAGGAGTAGAATTAGGGCACTCAGCCCATCGTTTGTTTGTTTTTGTTTTTAAACTTTTACTTGCAGCTTTCTTAGTATATAAACATCTTCAAATACCTCCAGCTATGCCTCCTGTCTAAAGCCAGCTGGACATTCGGTGGGCAGGGCCTCATTCACACCCAGACAAATGTATTCCCAGCAGAGGCTTCTCTATATGTATTGCTAACTTACACTAACTGTATTATAAATACTAGTTATGATCCTTAGATGAGATAGTCAGTATCATATTCTGAATAAATCCAGTATCATAAATATCTTTTTTAGCTATTTCTTATTTTGCCCTTTGCCTTAATCCTCCAGGTTATTTTTTTAAACTACACTTTCTTTTTAAAAGCTAGTCTAAATGTTTACAGGCATTTGATTGATCCTGCACTGCTCTCAGTTTGTGGGCTAATAATGCTACATCTCCAGGGTACAAGGTTTAAATTTCTCCTTCAAATTGTGTTTGTTCTACTGTGATTCAGAGCTATAAAGGTTTTGACCAACACCTCAATGGCCACAGACTGAATGAAAGGACAATCTGCAAAGAAACAAAAGTTTAAAAATCGACACATTTCGGCCAGCCTTTGTTCAGATGCTGATTATTTTAGCCATCGATCATTAATTTCTTGATAAAACGAGAACATGGCGAATGCACCTGCTGGAGGAGAAAAGGTCACCATTGACAAATGAGAATTGTGAGCTGGAATGCGTTGGGATTGATTGGACCAGGCTCAGGATCTGCACTCGCCCTCAGTCAAGAATGGTACCACTAAACCAAAAACTCACACCTACTGACCATTGCATTAGATGCAAATAACAATTAAAAAAACACCAATTCCTGATTCAACTAGAATCAATATTTATTTAAATATACAATTTTGAGTGATAGTTTTCCACCATTTACACTCTAGTGAAAGGCTTTGGGATGTTTTACAATACAGAAAGTATTACTTGAATGCATGATGTGAAGTGTTTTGTGATAATGCTCAATTGGCTATGCCACTATTGACATTGATTCTTCATCACAGCTAACCCCTCTATACAAGGTTTACTTTGGACGACTCCCAAGTCTCACATACAATGAACTGAATAAAGTTGGTGTTCACTTAACTTGAGTGGTAGTTATAAATAAAAACAGTACACATTCTTTACATTCAATTATTAGAATTTTATTAGAAGGGAAAGTAAATACTGCAAAATGAGTGAGATGAACTTTTTGTTTTAAAAGAAAGCTCAAAGCAGAATACTATTATGGGAGAATTGACAATACAAAGTCAAAATTAAGTATGGCATTTACAATGTAGAGCTCCACTGCAGAGTTACATTGGTTGTACTGAAGATGCCATGTGCACACAAACATGGTGCAACATCAATCAGTAATTCTAATGAATGAACAGATGGCGCGAAAAGGAAAGTGCACCGAGCAAGCAATAAAGGAAAAATGTTACTAGCTATAAAACAGAACAAAGTAAATATGTAGAATAGGAATTAGCAGGTCATGAATTTGAAGAAAATAACAAACGCGTTAATTGAAAATATGGGCCAAAACTAGTTTCAAAATCATTTTCAGGCCTGCCTTCTGGAACTCGAAGATCCAGGGGTATCCCAGAAATACAATACAATCATGCAGGAGAATTTCCAGGGAATATCTCAATAGTCTGTTCTCAATATATACAATCTTCTCATTTGGAATGAACAGTTAATTTAAAGGAAGCATGTGGTTGAAGTAAAAAATAAAAAAATAAAAAATCACTTCCTTCAGATTCCCGATTTTACTAAAGCAGTAGAAAACCAATTTTTCTTGTGCAAAACAAATGAGCACAAATCCAAAGGCATAGGGGGATATCAGCGGTCCGAGTTTGGTTGGATTCCAGTCACAAATCACAACTGATTGGTAGAATCCCCCATGACAGAGTCGTTATGAAGACCTTTCCATGGGCGATTAGTTTTCACAACTGACCAGTCTCATAATACAGAATGTTTGCTCGACTTACAAGAACCCTCTGCTGGGTTCAGCAAATAAAGAAAAAAAAGAAAAATGATTTGTTATTAAACTGTGTTAATGATCTTCATGACAACCTACATTCCAACTTGAGCTTTAAACTTTTCATTTACAGCACAACTCTGATCGGGCTGAACTGACAGATTATATGGACCATTGGTCAATACTCATATTACCCAGCAATATTATTTCATTTTACATGATACACAAATATAATAAATGTTCTTGTAAACTAGGAGAGTTAATAGAGTGTGGGACATTGAATCTCTACGAGTTTAAAGTGAGCATGGGAAACAAAACACATTGAGTTTCGCAAGCGGAAATACGCGCACTCTAAACACCAGTCCACACTACAAATTCTGGCTGCAAACCTACTTAAGTTTCTGACCTCATGTCCTCAATTATAATTCTGGCCTCACATTCTCCAGAATGCATGGCTGGCTTTGTGAATGTTTAGGTCTGCAAATGGTATATCCGCAGATAACGACGGTGTAGTAATGAGGGCTGAGATGCATAGACATTGGGATTTCCTGAATCACACTGTCTACACCTTCCAGTTCAGATTCTGAAAACCTCCAAACATCTCATCAATACGCAATTGTTATCTTTTCCCGTCCAAGTTTGCATCATCCATCAACTAGAAGCATCGGTGAATACAAAATGAAACCATGGAACGATATAGCATTCCTGCCTCTTCCCACCAGCCCAATATCATGCCTTAGCATTTGGTTTCACTGAATTGTTTCAGATTTCATTAATGGTTGCACTGTTCAGGGATTGCAAAAAACAGATATTAATTTTTCTTACTCATAGCTGTGGCTCGATAGATAAAGGATGACTTTGATTATCATTGCACTTTCTGTCTTTTCCTGAGTCTACCTTCCGTGCCTTTTTCTTCATTTGATGGTTTGTTTTGAGAGGTAATAATATTCTTTATCAATGAGGGCTTGACTTTTTGGGCCACAGCCCAGGCCCAAAGGCACTGTTCTACTTTGTGAGGAGTCCAGTCATTCACCAAGTCACCTGTGAAAGATGAGTGCATTGTTACATAATAGCAGCACCAAAATAGTATCAACTCACATCATCACACTGTGACAGGCACTGTGACAGACTGCATAATTGCCATTAACATGACTCAATACAAGACTTAAGACCATGCACCAAGAGATGAATTCCAAGATTCACTAGATCTCATCAAAACACTGATAGCACATTCAAAACAAACCCTTTTATACTCCAGAACATTTTATTAGATCCCACCTCCCTTATTGCATATAATTTCTATATTCTATACACCACTTGGTGTTGTCAAGGAAGACTCTCTCTAACTTCTACAGGTGCACAGTCGAGAGCATACTGACCGGTTGCATCGTGGCTTGGTTCGGCAATTTGAGCGCCCTGGAGAGGAAAAGACTACAAAAAGTAGTAAACACTGCCCAGTCCATCATCGGCTCTGACCTTCCTTCCATCGAGGGGATTTATCGCAGTCGCTGCCTCAAAAAGGCTGGCAGTATCATCAAAGACCCCTCCTAGATTCAAGTTAATAATGTACATTAGTAACAGTAGTGGTCTTAATACCAAAAGGAAGGAAACAAACATGTGATGAAGTAGAGGAAAAAGATTGAGAATCTTATATCATGGTGTCAAGACAACTTAGCCCAACGTCAGCAAGGGCCAAAGTTTGGGTTTTGACGAAGGAAGCAAGGAGTTGAACAAACCCTGTCCTCATCAACATAGCAGCTGACAATTTCAAGTGCATTGGTATCCATATCACCAGCAACCTAACCTGGTTCCTTCATACCGACCAAGTGATCAAGAGCGTGCATCAGGGTATCTACTTTCTTAGGCATCTGAGAAGATGTGACACATCCATGAGGTTCTCTTGAACGTCTGTAGATGTTCTCCAAAACGTATTCTAACAGGATGCATCTCAGTTTGGTCCGGCAACTGCTCTGGTCTGCTCTTGACTGCCTGAAACTGCAGAGTGGCGGAGAAGGCCAGTCCGTCAGAGGCTCACCAATTTCTTCCATCCAGTCGAACTTCACAATACATTGCATCAGAAAGACAGGAAGCATTGTCAAGGATGCCGTCCACCTGGGAAATCCCCCTTTCTCCCTTCTGGGAGAAGATACAGGAGCTTTAAAGCTCATGTAGAGACTTAAGAATAACTTCTTTCCCACTATTAGATGCCCAAACTAATCACCATTTTCACATCAGCTTCCCGGATGTGCTGTCATGCACTCTTAATTCATTCTTTTATTCTGTTATTGAACTTTAATCTTTGTGCACTACTTCAGATTGCATTACAACTTTGCACCATTTTGCTGCTTTGCCATTGTTGCATTTATCATTGCTTTATGTACAGCACTTACTCTGAGAGCTTCATGTGAACAAGAAATTTCAATGTAGCTTGGTATACATGTCAATAAACTAATACAAATCAAACCTGCATTGTTGCAGGGAAAGTACTGGGTGGGAAGGGACAAGTTAAACAGGGAGTTGCGGAGGAAACGGTCTCTGCAGAAAGCGGTGGAAATGGGACGATGTGGCTAGTGGTGGGAGGTGGCGTAAATGTCACAGGATTATGTGTTGTATGCGATGGCTGATGGGATGAAAGGTGAGGAAATCTATCCCGAAACATCCTCTCTTGACTCTGTCCAAGGACCCCAACAACCTTTCAGGCGAGGCAGAGGTTCACTCGCATCTCCTCCAACCTCATCTACTGTATCCGCTGTACCACGTGTGGACTCATATCTCCGAAACCAAGCACAGGTTCAGTGATCGTTTCGCAGAACACCTCCGCTCAATCTGTCTAGACTTACGTGATCTCCCGGTTGCTAAACACTTTAACTTGACAAAGTCAACCCTATATTATGAACCAAGGACTCTTTATGATTAACCATCAGCAGTGAGTTTCATTCGCACAAGGGGAGAAGTGTCTCAGTCAAAGACTGTGATCACAACTTCAAAGTTAACTCAGTATTGCAGGACATTTACAGAGCCCTCCATAATGCTTGGGACAAAGACCCATAATTTATTTATTTGCCTCTGTACTTCACAATTTCAGATTTGTAATATATTTTTTTTAAATCGCATGTGGTTAAAGCGCACATTGTCAGCTTTTATTAAAGGTCATTTTTATACATTTTGGTTTCACCATGTAGAAATTACTGTTGTGTTTATACAGTCCCCCCCATTTCAGGGCACCATAACGTTTGGGACACATGGCTTCACAGGCATTTGTAATTTGTAATTGCTCAGGTGTGTTTAATTGCCTCCTTAATGCAGGTAAAAGAGAGCTCTCAGCACCTAGTCTTTCCTCCAGTCTTTCCGTCACCCTTGGAAACTTTTATTGCTGTTTATCAACACGAGGACCAAATTTGTGCCAATGAAAGTCAAAGAAGCCATTATGAGTGAGAAACAAGAATAAAACTGATAGAAACATCAGCGAAACCTTAGACTTACCAAAATCAACTGTTTGGAACATCATTAAGACGAAAGAGAGCGCTGGTGAACTTACTAATCGCAAAGGGACTGGCAGGCCAAGGAAGGCCTCCACTGCTGATGACAGAAGAATTCTCTCTATAATAAAAAAAAATCCCCAAACACCTGTCCAACAGATCAGAAATACTCTTCAGGAGTCAGGTGTGGATTTGTCAATGACCCCTGTCCACAGAAGACTTCATGAACAGAAATACAGAGGCTACACTGCAAGATGCAAACCACCGGTTAGCTGCAAAAATAGAATGGCCAGGTTACAGTTTGTTAAGAAGTACTTAAAAGAGCAACAAAGGTTCTTGTGGACAGATGAGATGAAGATTAACATATCAGAGTAGTGGTAAGAGCAAAGTATGGAGGAGAGAAGGAACTGCCCAAGATCCGAAGCATATCACCTCATCTGTGAAACACAGTGGTGAGGGTGTTAAGGCCTGGGCACGTATGGCAGCTGAAGGTACTGGCTCACTGATTAATGAATTCTGAAATGTATAGACACAACCCATCTGCTCAAGTTCAAACAAATGCCTCAAAGCTCATTGGCCGGCGGTTCATTCTACAGCAAGACAATAATCCCAAACATACTGCTAAAGCAACAAAGGAGTTTTTCAATGCTAAAAACTGGTAAATTCTTGAGTGGCCAAGTCAATCACTCGATCTGAACCCAATTGAGCATGCCTCTTATATGCTGAAGAGAAAACTAATGGGGACTAGCCCCCAAAACAAGCATTAGCTAAAGATGGCTACAATACAGGCCTGGCAGAGCATCACCAGAGAAGACACCCAGCAACCGGTGATGTCCATGAATCGCAGACTTCAAGCAGTCATTGCATGTAAAGGATATACAATAAAATACTAAACATGACTAATTACATTTACATGACATTGCTGTGTCCCAAACATTATGGTGCCCTGAAATGGGTGGGACTATGTATCAGCACTGCTGTAATTTCTACATGGTAAAACCAAAAGTACAAAAATGTCCTTTATTAAAATCTGACAATGTGCACTTTAACCACGTGATTTTTTTTCTATTACAAATCTCAAATTGTGGAGTACAGAGGCAAATAAATAAATGATAGGTCTTTGTCCCAAACATTATGGAGAGCACTGTATACATCAATAAAGATAACAACTGAGGATGTACAGATGTGAGGTAGATTGATTATTGATTACAGGAATGGTGTTTTCCTCTTACATTGTACAAAAGTCACGACTTCTCGCTGCCGAATGCAACCAGGTACAAAGGTAAGCATACTTAATATGTTAATAATTTGACACTGGATCATGATTTTTGAGTCTTAGCTAAACAGGGTACACAGATAAGGAAGTAAATGTGTTTAAGAGCAGATACCAGCTTGGTGGCTTCTGAGTGCTGCGTGTGTCAAGGTAAGGACAATGCATATATTGACAATTGATACCAGCTGGCGTCCTCTAAACTTTGTACGCAGCGGAGTTCAAAGGTAGTGACAACAAATGTGTTAATGGCAAGTCTGTGTGTAGTGGAGGTATAATGGAAATACAGTATGTTAAATGGTCGATACTAGCTATAGTCTTCTAAAACCGCATGGACAATAGGAGCAGGTGTAGGCCATTCAATGTGATCATGGCTGATCATCCACAATCAGTACCTTGTTCCTGCCTTCGCCCCATATCCCCTGACTCTGCTATCTTCGGAGTTCAAAGATAGGGAACATGAATATGTTAAACAATAGATACCAACTGGCAGCTTGTATTGATGAATTGAACACATTCAATAGCTTTTGCGACTTCCACAAACTCCCCCTCCCATTCTCATACTGACCTTTCTGTCCTGGGCCTACTCTACTGTCAGAGTGAGGCCCAATGCAAATTGGAGGAACAATCCCATATATTTTGCATGGGCAGTTTACAACCCAGCGGTATGAATCTTGATTTCTCTAACTTCAAGCAACCCTTGCATTCCCTCTCTCTCCATCCCTTCCCTATTCTAGTTCTCCACTAGGTTCACTGTCCTCCTGATTAAATTTTACTGATTGTATGCCTCGTTGCCCCTCAGCTAACAATGTACCATTCTACATTTCCTTATCCCCTTTGATCTATTTTTACATCTCACCCTTGCATATCTCTATGTCTCCGTCTTCCCCGACTCTCAGTCTGAAGGAGGGTCTCGACCCAAAACGTCACCCATTCCTTCTCTTCAGAGATGCCGCCTGCCCCGCCGAGTTACTGCACCATTTTGTGTCTACCTTCAGTGTAAACCAGCATCTGCAGTTCCTTCGTACACATTATTCCAATAGGATATTGTTTGACACAAAAATAGTGCACATCTGGGTACGTGTGGAGCAAACTTACTTGTGCCGAGTTGTTCTGCACACTCCCTCACCTTGTCCAGGTATAGGATGTAATGTTTAAGTGTGTATTTAATCGGAACCAGGCCTGGGATTGACGCCACTGCTTCATCTGCCATGAAAGCAGCATCCTGAGGAGCACCTGTCACCAACACAGCTGAACACAAGAGAACACCTTCCATTAGAATACAGATGAGCCACGCAAACAAGCAAAATAATTTGGCCCAAGTACTGCCTCTCATACCTGATGCTGTGGCTGGCCCCACAGCTTTTAGCTTGGTGAGTTCCTGGATTGCAGCAGACACATCGGGTAGCAACTTGAAAGCTTTACGGGTACATGACTCCACACTGTCCTCGGAATTACCTGTGACCATCTTCTGCAGCATTGGGCGGAATTTACCTCTCTATCAGAAGTTTGGGACAGGAAAAGATAAGTAAAATTAGAAGTAATTTAATTTGACCCCACTAGAATATTAAAGCTTTGAAGATCTTTAAACCCACCAGTAATGACTAGTGCCTTATTGTGGACAAAAAGGTCCTGGCATGCATATCAATTAAGCTACATTTATCAATATTTTTTCCATCGATAAACTCAACATTGGGGTCAATTCCAAGCGTGTCATCTCAAAACCACACACTTGGGATAGAAACATATTTTTTAAAAACAGGCTATTTGATCCTTTGAGCCCACTCCTCTATTAAATATAATCATGGCAGATCATCAATTTTAGTGTTCAAGCTTTCTCTCCATGTCCCTTAATTCCTCTAGCTGCAAGAACAATATCCAATTCTTTCTTAAATACGTTTCTTTATTTTACTTCCTTTTCTGTCACAGAGAATGCTACAGATTCATAATTGTGCAGACGATATTTCTCCTCATTCGAGTCTTAAAAGGCTTCCTCTTACATTACCCGTAACCAGTTCTCTAATCATGTCAGCAGCTTACCACAACCACCCCAATATCCCATGATGGTTTTCATTTAAATTTTGCACACTGATCTCTTAAACAAGACCTTATCGAAAGTTTTCTAAAGTCCAAATACACTACATCCACTGAGGAATTTATCCTTATCCATTTTGGATAGACTGGCTTTGTTCCTCAGCTGTCAATGAAATGTTATTTTAATTAGAATGACAAATCTAATAGCAATGGTATGATAACTGAATGTTGCAGCAGCACCTAGTGGTGGTTTGGGGCATCACGAACCCTCGCTATTGACTGGCGTGGTCACGTGATCACGGGGGTGTTTCTGCAGGTTTTTGTATAGTCTCCATTCAAGCTCCACCCTGTAAAGGGCCTGTCCCACTTTCCCCGAGTTATTCACGAATTCTCCCGAGTTATCAAACTCGCAGAAGGTTCGTAACAAGTCTGTAGGAGTCCGTGGATATATCGTAGTGGCTCGTTATGCCAGCCGTAGGTACTTGGGGCATCAGGCAAGTCGGGACGTTTTTCAGCATGATGAAAAATGTCCACGAGTAAAAAAAAAAAGCCCTGAGTACATATGGCTGGCATAACGAGCCGCTACAATATATCCACGGACTCCTACGGCCTCGTTACGAACATTCTGCGAGTTTGAAAACTCAGGAGAATGCGTGAGTAACTCAGCAGAATTCGTGAATAACTCGGGAAAGTGGGACAGGCCCTTTAGACGGAGCTTCGTATTTTTGACTGATCTAAAACGTGGTTGAGTTAATCGCTTTGTTATCGTTTAAAATAAAGAATTTTACTCAACTCAACTGGCTCGTCTCGCCAAAACGTAATAATATCTTTTTTTTTTTAAATAACATACGAGATTGAAGATCTGCAAGCAGATTTCAATGCAACAAATAGGCCAAAAACGGGCAAGTAGTTTATAACCAAAATTAGTTTGAATCACTTTTTTTTTTTAAACTAGAATAATTTAGGTTAGCGATACAGCATGAAAACACTCGATGGGCTGAAGGGCTTGCTCCAATTCCGTATCTGTAAACTAAATATTTCAGCTCTTTCTTATCGTGCATAAATTTCCAATGCTTCATAATCGATGGCAAGAAACATTCAGTATTAAGTTGTAATAACTTAATATATAGGGAGGTATATTTACATTGCTGAAGACGTTGGTTAGATACCATTTTTGGTGCTCCATCACATTAGACAACGTGGAGGTTTTGGAAAAAGCTCTAGGGAGGGGACACAAGACTAACGTAATAATGATAAACAAAATAGGTGTCAGTGGTTATGGGGAGAAGGCGAGGGAATGGGGGAAGGAGAGATAAATCAGCCATGATTGACTGGCAGGGTAGATGGGCTGAATGGCCTAATTCTACTCTATCACTTGTGACCTTATGAATTACTATGTGCACCTATTGATAGAGTGGAGAAGATTAGAATGCATCCAAGGAAATAAAGAGAGAAAGTTTTAGTTACCCAGGCAATAATACACGATGGAACAAATTTCTGGTTTTTGGCAAACTTTTAAATGCGAGCTGGATCAGTTCCTGGCAGTGGTAACTCAAGAAAGATAAATGAAGCATTAAACAATGTGATGTGCCTTGACTTGCCTTAGACGTGTTTTAATTTTTTGTTTTATCCTTCATTTGGTTGAGTATTGATTTTTTTTATGCTTGGAGATTGTTTGATTACTTTGCATAAAAATTGATTAATGACAACTAAAAGCAGGATGCACTCCGCCGACTCAATTTACTGTATCCAAGGAGGTTGAGTGAAAGTGTACGCTTCCAGGATTTGAGCATCAAAATAAAGCTCCAAAGATCCAGCATCTGATTAAGCCACAGATACAAATGTGTATCTGCCTGCATAGAGAAAGTGGATTTCATTCCAGGAACCAAAGCTTATCTTTCTACCAGGCACAATAGAGGAGATTTAAAAAAAATGTGTTCCCATTCTTGAATGTCATGCAGACATGCAGAAATAATCTCAATTTCCATTACATTTAGCCCAACCCCAGCCAGCTAACTTACTGTCAGCTTCCACTCCATCAACTGAACCAGCTCGGCATGAGTGAGAAATTTCTCTGTGCGACTGCAGACAGTCTCCAGTAACTCTTCTTGGTACCTGAATTAGAACATTACATTTCAGATTGCCCACAAATGTATCCAAGAGCAAGAACATTCACTTTTTCCTTTCTCCACTTTTAGCTACACCATTCTTGCTTACATTAAGCTGGCACACTGCACGTCCATTGAGATTGATGCACATGCTCCTG
Organism: Amblyraja radiata; assembly: GCF_010909765.2. Taxonomy (NCBI): domain Eukaryota; kingdom Metazoa; phylum Chordata; class Chondrichthyes; order Rajiformes; family Rajidae; genus Amblyraja; species Amblyraja radiata. The sequence goes on from NC_045977.1 coordinate 10,149,363, forward strand.
TTGTACTTAATTATAAAGTAGGGGGCAAGCTGAGGACCTGGCGTGGGGGGGGGAGAGAAGAACAATGGAGGACCCGACATGGGGGGACTGCCGTGAGAGAGGGGAGGGGGAAGAACAATGGAGGGGGGGGGGGTGCGCGATGTGAGGGAGGGGAGGGGGCAACGAACAATGGGGGACCTGGCACAGATACTTTGTAACTTTGTAAGCACCCTTTATGTAGCGACTATTTGCATACCTTGGGTATTGTACAACCTATCTAAGTCACCCTGCATCCTCATAGCATTCTCTTCGCAGTTCACACTGCCACACAACTTTGTGTTATCTGCAAATTTGCTAATGTTACTTTTAATTCCTTTATCTCAATCATTAATATATGTTGTAAATAGCTGCGGCCCCAGCACCGAGCCTTGTAGCACCCCACTAGTCACTCTCTGCCATTCTGAAAGGGACACATTAATCCCTACTTTTTGATTCCTGTCTGCCAACTAATTTTCTATCCATGTCAATACCCTACACCCCAATTCCATGAGCTCTAATTTTGCCCACTAATTTCCTGCGTGGGATATTATCAAAGGCTTTCCGGGTTGCATTGCTAATCAGGAGGAATGTCACATCTGCACTCAGAAAAAACATGCTGGAGGGTTCATCCATTAAGACAATACAGGTAGAGCTGAAAGAAAAGTGCAATCACTCTGATGGGAGTATAGAAGAGACTTCTCAAAAGCCAGAGGCAGATGGATAAATATGCAGACGGATTAAGGAAAGACACTAAAACAACAAGGTGGTCATAGCAAGTGATTTCAACTTCCCCGATATTGACTGTAACTTCCTGACTTGGTGAGGAGGGGGGAATCATGTAGGTACTTCCAAGAGCATTCTTCAAATTAGTATAAACCAACTGGGAGGGACCATATTGAAAAACAAACTTGGCCAGGTGTTTCGTTGCGAGGGCACAGGGGGAACAATAATCACACCTCCTTAGATTTTAAGTTAATTATGAACAAGGATACATCAGGACCTTGGCAGAAAGTACTAAATTGAGGAAGAACAATTGATAACATTATTAGGCAGGAGCGAGGGAGAGCAAATTGGGAGCAGCTGTAATTGAGCAAGTCCACATCTGACACGAGGGAGTTGTTTAAAAGAGCAGCTGATCGGAGTTCATGTTCCAGTGAGGGGGATGGAAAAGGATGGCAACGTAAAGGAACCTTGGATGAGAGAGATTGTAAAAGTGGTCAAATAGAAAAAGCATATGCAAGGTTTTGGAAGATTAAATCAGATGGGGCCTTTGAGGAATATAGATAAAGCAAGAAAGAACTCAAGCGGGGAATTAGAAGGGGCATGAAATGTCATTGCAAAGTAGGATTAAAGATTAAATGCCCAAGACATTTTATAAATGCATTAACAAAAGGGTAACAAGGGAGAAAGTAGGACCACTCAAGGATAAAGGACAGATTTTATGCTTGGGAGTCAGAAGATATAGATAACATACTAAACACATACTTTGCATTCACCGAAAAGGGCATGGAAGATAGATTAGTATGGATATACTAATATGCTTGGGTATTAGGAGATCAAGAAGTAGATGGGTCCATCTGACAAGGGTCTCGACCCGAAACGTCACCTATTCCTTCACTCCATAGATGGTGCCTCACCCGCTGAGTTTCTCCAGCATTTTTGTCTACCTAAGAAATAGGTGGTGTTGGGTATTTTGAAGAGCATTATTGCTGACATCACAGTCTACTCAAGGAGTTTATGGACGAACAATAAATACTTTTTTTTTGTTATCCTGTCTAACAGGTTGTGTCATCCCCATTCTGAAATGCGCACCTTCAATACAATGTTGTTGCTTCATTGTCTGGATTCACAATTTCTTTGTGAACAATTACCTCAAATAATTTTACTATTTTTCCATGCTTAATAAATCCACTCATTAAATGTAATCCCCTTGCATACATTTTTACACAACATACACAGGAGAGCTTATTTATTTATTTTTATGAACGTTAATAAACGCAGCGAGTTAAATTACATCAATGTTCCCGTTGATTTTTTAAAACATTTATAGCCCTCAATACAGCTTCATGTCAAGGTGCATCTCATGTAAAAGGCACATTCCGTCATCACAACCAAGTATGCAGAAAACGTGAATCAACAATTTAAATGAGGACTGTGAGAAGTCACAGGTTTCAATGAACAGATTCCCTTTTTATGTGAATAGATCTGTCTCACTTGCAGGGCTGGTACATGCACTTGCCACAGAAGAACAGCAGAGCAACACAGAATAATCCAAAGACATCTATCAGCCGCTAGCAGATAATGTCACTACTGCGGCTTTATATACATTATTCAAGATCTATAGCTCACCATTTATCCAGTGCTGCGAGTTTTCCTGCCTTCCCACCTTTGGATGCCTTTGCTTCAACCACATCCTTGTACACAGCAAGAACAGACCTCCATACAGCAGGGTCCTTACAATTATACAGTCCATCAGTTCCAGACATGGTTTTGAACAAAAGTAGCTTCAACCTGTGGAGTTTCATTAATTTGTAAAAATGATACAACACTTGATTAGCATACTTAAAACATTTCTGTGTTAGTATCCCACTGATCGCTTTAATTTTTAAAGAACTGTCTGGTTTAAGTTTCAAACTGCTCATATACCTGGAAAACTGGTGAACAAGTCCAGGCTAGCAATGCAATACAAATCATTGCAGATACGCAGTCTTCCAGATGAGAATTTAAATTGAAACTGTTTGTTCTTTCAAGAAATATCAAATAAACCTTGGCTTGTCCCTGTTGAATCCGCTGATACTTATTCCCTGTCAACATTTAAAGCAAACATATTATCTGATCACTATTAGAATTCTGTTTATCAGAATATGATGTCAATAGCCATCAGATACTTTTTAGAACAGGTTTAGAATATTGCAAGAACAGACCAAAGGCTGGGTATTCTGTAGCAAAGATACCTCTGAACACCCTTTCCACCACCCACAAAGAACATATGTAAATGTAAAACACTGTATATCTGTCAGATGGGGACGACGCCAACTAGATTAAAAAAGAATAGGTAACGTTCCAGGTCTCGACCCTTCTTCAGACGGTCCGCACAAAATGTCACCTGTTCCTTTTTTCCAGAGATGCTGCCTGACCCGCAGAGTTACTCCAGCATTTTGTGTTTATCTTTGGTTTAAACCAGCATCTTCCGTTGTTTCTTACACATCCAACTAGATACAAATCTTCTTGTTATTCATCAAGAAGTAGAACAATTAAAAAAAAACAACAACAAAAAACTGCTACTGGGAATCCAAAATAAAAAGAGAAAATTATGAAAATACGCAAGAGGTCAGACAACATTTTTGCAGAGATATACAATGTTCCGATCACCTTCTGGATGAGCATTTTCTGTTTCTCAATCATGTTCTGCTTCTGAATATCCAGATCTTGTGTTAGCTCACAGGAAAATAAAACCTGTGGTAAGACCAAGTCCCGACAGTCTTACCGAAGACTGATCGACAATTAAAAAAATCCCGTCACCCGCAGCGGTCTCAACTTATCTTTTTGTTAGGTACCAGCATAGAATTAACTTAATTTGGAAATTTCAGTAGGAGACAGGACAGAGTGCAGATACTGGAATCTTGGGCAACAAACAGAGGATACCAAAAGTTTCTTAAGATATATAAAGAGAGGCAAGAGTGGACATTGGGCCGTTGTAAACTGACGCTGGAGACGTATGATGGGGAATAAGGAAATGGCGAATGAATTGAGTACGTTGTTTTTGCATCAGTCTCCACAGTGGAAGATACCACTAACATGCCAGAATTTCAAGAGAGTCAGAAGCTATTGGTGTTGCTATTACAAAAGAGAAGGTGCTTGAGAAGCTGAAAGGTCTGAAGGTGGCTAGGTCACCTATCCAGAGATGACCTCTATATACACTGCTGTTTTACAAAAGAGGTAGCTGTAGATGTAGTGAAGGCATTAGTAGTGACCTTTCACAAATCTCTAGTCCAAAATGGTCCCAGAAGACTGGAAAATTGTGAATGTAACGCCACCTTTTAAGAACTGAGCGAGGCTAAAGAAAGAAAATTATAGGCCGATTAGTCTGACTTCTGTGGTTGGTAAGTTTCCATTATTAAGGATGAGGTTTCAGGGTACTTGAAAGTACATGATAAAATACTCCAAATTCAGCATGGTTTTGTGAAGGGGAGAATTTGCCTGACAAATCTGTTGGAATTTTTTGAGGAAATAACTATCAGGACAAACAAATGAGCGTCAGTGGATATTGTTTACCTGGATTTTCAGAAGACTTTGATAAGGTGCCTCATGTGATTCTCCTAAACAAGATGAGAGCCAATGGTATCAGAGGGAAGATACAAGCATGGATAGAAGATTGGCTGAACTGCAGAAGCCAAAGTGTGGGAATAAAGGGTTTTTCCCCTTGGTTGGCTACCAGTGACTAGTGGTGTTCCACAGGGGTCGGTGCTGGGGTCACTACTTTTCACATTGTATATTAATGATTTGGATGATGGATTTGATGGCCAAATTTACAGATGATACAAAGATGGTTGGAGGGGCAGGTAGTGGGCCAGGCATCATCTCTGGGTAGGTGAAGTTTCGGATCCAGAACCTTCTTCAGTCTGATCCCGGGGCGGGGCGGGGGGGGGGAGAAAGTTGATAGAGAGGTGGGACAGGACATGGCAAGTAAGAGGTGGACTCAAGCAAGCGTTTTTTTTTGATAGTCAGATGTTTGGAAAATAGACCAGAGATTAAGGCAGAAGGTTTGAGACAGAATAATGAGAGTTGCAGATTGTAAAACTAGTCAGGAACATAGAGTCAAGATTGTTTTATTGTCATATGTTCCAGAAAGAACAATGAAATTCTTACTTGTAGCAGCACTACTGAATATAAAAAAACATAGAACATTGTAAACAAAATAATAAATGAGAAAAAAGTTCAGTGTGCGTATATATACACATACAAATTATGTATACATAAACACACACACATATGTATACATAAAAACCCCAATAATAGTGCAATTATAACAATAATAGCAGGAGGGGGAGGAGAGAAATGGGTGGACCTACTACAAAGTTACACGTCTTTGGGATGTGTAGGAAATAAATGTGTGAAGACTGAAGGAAAGGTGCCGAGCTGAAACACCATCTGCCCGTGTCTCTCCACTGGCGATACAATTTAACTTTCTTCCCTCAATGCTCTCATCTACTTATTTACCTGTGCAGGAAGGAGATGCGGGTAGTACACCGAAGACAGACAGAATGCTGGTATAACTCAGCGGGCCAGGCAGCGTGGCTGGGGAGAAGGAATAGGTGGAGTTTACAACAAAAAAAAAACCCTGCTCCAGGCTGATCATCGATCCTTCACCTTGATGTTCCTCAAGATTCCTTTAGTAAGATGGCGGCGGCCCTCTCGTCATCATGTGTGCGCCGGGTGATGCGGGCAGGGGAGATGACGTCAGGCGGCTGACTTCGGACAGGTGGATCATCACGTCGCCGCCTGAAAGACGTCACAAGTGGGGCGCGATGGATGACGTCAGCGGGCGCCGCTGCTTACGTGCGTCCTGTACACAAACAGCGCTCGCTGCCTCCGATCCCGATCCCCAACCCCAGCCCGGCCCCGGGCCGCCATCGTCCCGCCATCCCCCGCCTCCTCTCCTCTGTAACCGGAGCCAACCGATCACCAGGGGCGAGCCTTGCTGAAGCGAGCAGGCAGGCCCGA